>NC_087184.1:7117719-7155219 GCF_035594125.1 Scylla paramamosain
ACGAAAACGAGGTTATATAATCATGATGTATGTACAAGCGTGTAGAAAGAAAAGATTGATATCGTAGATTTTGTGTTGCCACAAGCATCAACACTGAGAGGACATGGTAAGCAGTTGTTCAAAAAATGCACGAAGGAAGATGTGAGGAAATACAACAATCTTCTAACAGAGTAATAATTCAATGAAATTCATTGACTGGCGAAGTTGTGTGTGCAAAGAACATTCATAGCTTTAAAGATAAATATAACAAATTAACTTTAAAAGACAGGACATTATTAACTTGACTCACTCCTGTAAAATACAGTCAGGTAGGAACACACGCAACACTGATGGCAACAGCAGCAGCAGCAGCAGTTGTAGTAGTAGCAGTAGCAGTAGTAATTTCAGTGAATAGCTACATTTACCGTGATATCCTAAAAACTCCCCTCAGCTTATTCATGAGCAGGGAACCAAGGAAACCCAAATCCCTGGGAAAGTATTTCTAGAGGCAGCGGACAGTCGAACCAAGATTAGCTTGACCAGATTCCAATGGGTTGCCACGTTCTGCCCCCTCAAAGCCTCCATTATGGTGCCATCCCCAGAGAGCTCATAGCTCTTAAAGACAGGGAATTAAAAAAAATAACTGAAGCAACACTATCATCAGTAACTGAGGCATGAAGGCCAGCTGCTGCTCCTGACCAGCTTCCCTCGCCAGGTTCCCGAGGTACTCAAACTGGGTCGTGACAAGTGTGTGACAGTGTTTAACTGTCAGCCCTTGCTCCCTCCGCTCCTGGTCAGTCTCATTTCATCACGTGTGGGTAGTGTGACCTCGCCTCTCAGAGTTACAAGGAAATACTACACCTGAGAAATATATAAATCAAACCAGGTAATAAGTGCTTTAAGCTGCGGAGCAACTGAAAGGACCTTCCTCCAGCGGCTGGAGGGCTGTAATTTTTAGACGCGTTGTAGACCTAGTCATACGGTGCCAGTCTGCTCACGCCATGCCAATTGTCGCCCCACCATGATGGTTGCGGCGAGTGACATGTTGCTATAAATGACTCTGTGTTTTCAGTATGTAGAGATTTATTTACATTCTGATCACACTATCGTGTTCACGACAGTTTTTTTTTTTTCTTATTTAATGTAATAATACACTTCATTATTCAACTGTAATGAAGTACCAGCTGCCCACCAGCCAGCCTGGGCTCACCTTAACTTCACCACTGAAGTGAAAACTAAAACAAATCTCCTGTCAGGATAAACAAACATGAAACGTACAAATAACACTTTAATGATATCAAAATAAATCAATACACAACACGTGTAAATTCACAACAAAAAGAAATAACTAAATAAAACTTGTAGACCTCAAAACTTCCAGCTGAGGGACACGGCGGGTAACCCTCGTTCACACAAACGCTTCTGGTCCCCTGCTGACAGTGATGACAGGCGTCTCCCTCTTGTCACCACAAACTGATAGGGCTCAGGATGGCCACACACGACACCACTCCTCCAGTAGACAGGCACACACTGGTGAAGACGGCTGCGGCTACGGTCCTTAAGCATCACCGTGAAACTCCTGCAATATACCCATGGTGCACTCCAGTCGTCCCCTCTCCCGCTCCCTACATTTCATTAACATCCAACACTTTGCCCAACAATATTTTCACACTGAAATACACTATCACATACCTGCTAAGCTGACAAAGCCACATAATCCACACCTCTAAACCAACGTCTCAAGTGTCCGTTCCGTGCCAAAATCCCTCCCGTTCCAACACAAATACTTCCCATCAAACCCCACGCTAAGCGGCTGAACATCGCGATGCGTCTAGCTCCGCCTGATTTCTCACACAATTATTGATGTTGAAAATAGCGAGCATAACAGGTTATAAACATTTTTTAACATCTTCACAGTTCAGCTCGTCGTAATACCATATTTTTGTTTATTTATTTATTTATTATTATTATTTTTTTTGTCAAGTTTTTACTATACATATTGATTCTACAGTCACTGCTGAGTCTGAAGGTTTCAACCAAAACAGGCTATCCCGTATATGAAGTGAATTATGGCATATAATTCGCGCATTTTGCGCGTTCGAGGTCTAGTGACCAGGTGATAGTTGCGCGAATTGCGAGGCGGAAACCTTCGCTCACATGTAAACAAGTCGATATATGCAAAATACGACAAAACGGTGGGTCTGACGAAGAAATATCATAAAATAAGAAAGATGCGGCGTTAAAAAAGCTGAGAGGTGTTTCCGAGACTGAAATCACAATTTTAATATACGATGGATACCAAAAGGTGCTCCTGGCCAAATCATCGTTGTATCCTCCAGGAGCCAGGCCGAGCGCTGAGTTGTAAAGATGTGCAGTTCTCTGTATTAGAGTCTCGTTTCGTGTTATGATCCAGTAGAACTGAGTGTGAGATAGAATAAACCATCTTCCTGCCTGTCTTTACACCGATATACCTACAATTATTATCTCTCTCAGCAGACAGGCGCCAGAGACAGGAAAGCTCACCTGATATTTGACGAGAAGGAAGACGATGACTCGCGATGGGAGGCCAATAAAGCTCATTGTGGGATATCTGATGTTGATGCTGTGCTTGTACAAGTCGTGCACGTGATTGTCCTTTACCTCAATGCTACATTCATCTGTCTGGAAGGGAAGTTTGTATTTGTATCCTAAAAAAGATCATTGTTATCTCTGCTTTCATTTCAAACTACTTCAAACTTTCACTTGGACTGTGGGAAGTAGAAACGTAACAACGGAATGTGTGGATAGGCAAGCGGTGGCTCCTTCTCTGTGCTTTAAAACTCATTCAAGTTGCTGTACCACACCCTCGTTACTTTTACAGTACAAAATGGCCTCTCCCTCAAAGTGCGTTCCATCAGCCAACACAAAGCTTGTCTCATCAGCCGTGACAACAGTCCTTACCTGACGCAGCGTGCTGGAAAACCCAGACGGGATCATAAGGGGAAACTTGTGCGCAAGGAAAACCTTCAAAGAAATGGCAGAAAATATTTAAATTTATCATGCTCCGCTGAAGTCTGTGGTATTGCATGACTGCCCCAGATTATAATGAGCTTAGGCTTGCACACACACACACACACACACACACACACACACACACACACACACACACACACACGAAAACAGGAAAAATTCAACTAAAATCAAACTCGATGGAAAGCTACCGATATAATCTACCATTGAGGGACCTATAACGAGTGGGTTAAACTTTGAATTGTTCAATAGTTTCGTGTAAGGTTTTCAGTTGTTGTCTCAGTTTACAACGAATGGGCTTGAAGGAATGTTTCATATATTATTGTGATACACTTCAGCAGCAGTTTCGGCTTGCTATCACGCAACACAGTCAAACCTCTCTGTCTACCCTATAGCACTACCGTATCTAATAATAAAGGAAGAACTTTGCCATAGATTTAACTATCTCCACTTCATCAAGTTGTCTGCGTCAAGACAGGCAGTCCCTGCTGCAGCACGACCCTACTTCAACATAAAGGATGAACTGCACGCAGACAATGGACTAGTGTTCATAAGTAACCACCTTGTCATACCAGCCACATTTTAACCATTCGCTGGTTAATGGTGCTGTCTCTTCTGAACACTTCTCCAAATGCTAGTCAACCCACTCGGTTTCCAGTCCCTTAAGGAAAGGAGCTCCATCCATGTCATCCGCCAAAAACTGATAATCAGTGCGATGTTAAGATTCCCTTAAAGAAACAAGGAATGAAACCAATGTGTTTAGTTATACACATACACACACACACACATACACACACACACACACACACACACACACACACACACACACACATACACACACATATATATGTGTGTGTATGTATATATATATATATATATATATATATATATATATATATATATATATATATATATATATATATATATATATATATATATATATATATATATATCTGAATCTGAATGGTGAGTTAAAAAAAATAAACAGACTGAGGAATTAGAGTAAAGATGAGAAATAAAATGCTAAACCACGCAAATAACTACTACTACCACTACTAATAATAATAATAATGATAATAATAATAATAATAATACTGCTTCTCCTACCACTACTACTACTACTCTTACTACTACTAATTCCACTACTACTACTCGTAGTCTACTACTACTACTACTACTACTACTACTGCTACTACTACTACTACTACTACTAATAATAATAATAATAATAATAATAATAATAATGATGATAATAATAATAATAAGGTAGGGATCAGACATGAGTAATCTGAGAACATATAAACAAAGAAACAAAACAAACGAACAAACAAACAAAAAACGAGTAAAGATGAAAAAAAAAACTTTGAACAATATAAACAGCAAATAGCAAACAAATAAACACACACAAACACACACACACACACACACACACACACACACACACACACACACACACACACACACACAGTGGGCCCTCATCCCCTCCAGGTGGTCCGATGTGCCAAGCTTCTCGGAGTCACGGTGGACGACCAGCTGACCTGGAAGCAGCATGTCGCCAGCACCGTAAGATCAGCTACCTACAGGCTGTACATGCTGCGCAGACTCAGGTCGCTGGGGACGCCGACAGATGAGTTAAGGGGGGGTGTACCTCACCTTCATCCTCCCCAAACTCATGTACGCCTCCCCAGCGTGGTCCTCCTCCCTCACACACACTCAACAGCTACAGCTAGAGAATGTGCAGAAAAGGGCGTGCAGGGTCATCCTTGGCCCAGCCTACACCACCTATAAAGAAGCCCTGACCACCCTGAGTCTGTCCAGACTATCCACCAGGTACCGAGAGGCTCTGGAGAAGTTTGGAAGGGGACTACTGCATCATCCACGTCTCAGAAACATGCTACCGCTTGATGCGCCTCGCCCGGTCCGTGCCACTAGACACCACAACAAGATAACGCCCCGAAAGGCGCCGCGCACGGACCGGTACAGACTCAGCGCGATTCCCACCATGGTGCGAGCCATCAATCAATAGTCCCTTCTACATTAGACTTACCTTTAGGATTAATGTTAAGTATTTTCCCACCCCCTCTGTACATTTTCAGTTTGTTAACTACCTAAATAATAAACCGTTTATTATTATTATTATTATTATTTACACACACACACACACACACACACACACACACACATAAAAGAGGGCTCACTAACACATAATATAAGGTCACACAAACAAACACAGACAAAGAAACTAAGAGTGAAATACGCAAAATGAAATCCTAAGCCACTCGAACACATCCGGACAACAACAACACGAAAGGTTCACACGTGGTCGGACAGAGTGATGGAGGAAGGTTCTTATTGTTTTTATCTGGTTTTACTTTTTTTTTTTTTTTGCCTCTGTGGAATTATTAACCAACGCTGCGAGAGGTCCTGAGATACCGGAAGGCCCGGGGAAGACATGAGTGTCTCAGAATGAAGGGAAAAAGAGAGAAATGAAGGAAAATAAAGGACGTGACGTGAAGGGAGGAGCTGGAGGAGGAGGAAAGCAGTGGTGAGTGTTCCCAAGGTCACGTGGCTTGGAAATTTATCTTATTAACGTGCATAGGCAGGAAAGAAGTCTGACTGCCTGTCTGTCTGCATGTCTGATTGTGGTTGAGTGTTTGATGTTTTGTTTGTTTGTAATGTTTTTTTTTCTTTTTTTGGGTGTATTTTTTATCCATATGCTTGTTTATTAATTAATAATTCTATTTATTTATTTATTTACTTGTTTATGGAGTGATTGTTTATTTGTTTATTTATTTATTTATATAGTTACTGATTCATTCATTATTTATCGGTTAATTTATTAGTTATTTGTTTATTTGTCCTTTTATGTCAGTTTATCAAAAGTTTATAGAATGAGGCTCATTAGGATTAGTCAGCTTAGTAGACATTACGTTTAGTTTTGCTTGTGAAAGGATAGTAATCTCTCTCTCTCTCTCTCTCTCTCTCTCTCTCTCTCTCTCTCTCTCTCTCTCTCTCTCTCTCTCTCTCTCTCTCTGTTAATATATACATGAACACCGAAATTTGTCAAAATGTATTGACTAGTTTGAAATTAAGAGGAACCTGCTTCCCGAAAATTTACCGTTTTTTATATGGTTAGGATTTTTTTTTTTTTATTGTATTTACTTATTTGTTTATTTCTAGGGTCAGGTTTGGCTGTTTACAAAGGTAGTGTGTTGACAGTAGGAACGTTTCTTTCAAGGTTAGTGACCTCCAGAGTTTACTACCAGTGACTCAGACTTCCAAGTTCACTGTAGCATGTGTATTTGTAAGGTGTGTCTCGAAGTTACACTTTTAATTTACAACACAACATTCTACCAAGCTTAAGTACACGTCATACTGGTAGTGGCGTCATTCAAGGCTAGGTTAGTGGAAGTAATTCGTTTTTTTCAAGGTCATTGTAGACTACGTTGCATATAAAATTGGTTTGTAAGATGTGTCTTGAAGTAGCGCTCGAAACTTGCTCCACATCATTCTATCAAGCGTTAAACTGGGAGTGGCGTTCTTCAAGGCTAAATTAGTAGAAGCGACCTCAACTTTTCAAGATCAGTCTACATAGCATATGACTTGTTTTTGTAAGATGTGGCTTGAAGTAGCACTGAAAACTTGCCCCATAACTTTCTAAGTATATTAGGCTCAAGGAGAAGTCATGACAGTTAAATGAATAAGATTGGGAGTTGTCAAGAATAGAATAGGAAGTGTGACTCGCTCCCTGGAGAGCGTAACACTATTTCAGGGTAAAATTAATGGAACAAGGGTGAAGCGTTTTACAAGATTAAAATGTGAAGGACAGTCTTTTAAATCGGTGTGTTTGAGATAGCGCATAATTATTCAACTAGCCTAATGCTTCTTAACTACTAATGTTACCGTTTTTTTTTTTTTTTATCGAGAGGGGACTGGTGAGATATAAGTAAGGAAGTAATGATAAATACTGTCTTTATAATCAGTAACTGTATGATATAGTACAGAATTTGCATAATCACTCAAGTCTTAACTACTACCATTACCGTTTTTTGATAGAGAGGGGAGTGGTAACGCAATAGTGAGAAAATAATGATAAATACTGTATTTTCATCACTTACTTTTATAATATTATAGAATTTACATAATTATTCAACATATGCTTCATAACTTCTAACATTACCGTGTTTTTGCCCGGGAGAGGAATGATAGGATAGAAGGAAGTAAATAGATTATAAATACTTCATTTTTTGATCAGTTATTTTATGAGAGAATACAACATTAATCAGATAAGTTGCCTCTTCCTTCGCTGTCCCTCGAATGAGGGTTTGGCGCCACGTACGAGTCTCCTCCATCTGTTTATGTCCCTTGCATCTTCCGTTGTGACTCCAATGCTTTTCAGCTCTACCGCAGTTCCATCCCTCCATCTCACTCTTTCTAATGCTTCTTGGGAACATTTTCAAGGTCATTACGTCAGCGGAGCAGGTGTGGTTGGTTTTTCAAGGTCACTATAGGACGTGACGTGGTTAATAATGCAAGTGTGTGGTGGTGGGTTGTCTTGCCTCACTACACCTCCGTCACCACTATCACTACCGCCACCACACCACTCTCCACCCTTCCGGCACTTCATTTCTTCTCTTATATCATTCATTCCTTATTGCTTAACATGATTTGAAGTGTCTGTTGCATTACATACTGAGCGGAAAGAGATGCCAGATGTGGTTTTGTAATATTGCTTAAAAGACTTAAACTTCTTAATATTCTGCCTGTTTTACTCTCTCTCTCTCTCTCTCTCTCTCTCTCTCTCTCTCTCTCTCTCTCTCTCTCTCTCTCTCTCTCTCTCTCTCTCTCATTAAGGCAGGTTAGGTTAGTCCATTAATTTTGCTAGTTATTTTTTTCTTTTTCTTTTAATTTTATCGTTGTGACTCCTCGATGTTAACTTTTTTTATTTATTTTTTTTTTTATCTATTTATTTTTTTTATTATTATATGGAGATGAGGAGAAACCGGTCTTTGAGGAAATGTCGGATGATCTCTTATTTTTATTTTTTTTTCAGTATACCATTTTTATTTTTATTTTCTATTTTTTTACCTTTTTTTCACCTTTACAATTATAAGACTGCAACAACAACAAGAACAGTAATAATAGTAGTGGTGGTAGTAGTAGTAGTAGTAGTAGTAGTAGTAGTAGTAGTAGTAGTAGTAGTTGTTGTTGTTGTTGTCTAAATGTCTGATTAAGTATTGATTGTTATTGTTATTATTATTATTATTATTATTATTATTATTATTATTATTATTATTATTATTATTATTATTATTATTATTATTATTACTATTATTATTATTATTGTTGTTATTATTATTATTATTATTATTATTATTATTATTATTATTATTATTATTATTATTATTATTTGATCAGTTAATTTTCAGTCTAAGTGAGGGGAATGTCAGAGAAGAGAAGGTGGGAATTTCTTTCTCTCTCTCTCTCTCTCTCTCTCTCTCTCTCTCTCTCTCTCTCTCTCTCTCTCTCTCTCTCTCTCTCTCTCTCTCTCTCTCTCAACATGATGCATTTTCTTTGAAGGCAATCAGATTTTTTATTTCATTGTCGCCAAAACATGTGTGTGTGTGTGTGTGTGTGTGTGTGTGTGTGTGTGTGTGTGTGTGTGTGTGTGTGTGTGTGTGTGTGTGTGTGTCTGTGCGCGCGCGCGCCCAAGTGCGCCATTCAGTGCAGTACAAGCGACAATCTCTCCCTACGTCAAGGCTGAAGTCATTGCGTCACCAGACCAATCACTGCAGGCAAACATTCCACAAAAATTCCTCTCTTCGCCTCATGCTGAGCCTGCGCCGTGTCTTTGCCCGAGAGAGGAGAGGAGTGGGACTGTAGGAAGCAACACGACTATAAATATGATCTTTTCTTAGTTTTCTTAGTTTGAAGTAATGGACAATGTTACTGTGTCTTTGGGCGAGAGAGAAGTAGAAGAACCATAATTAGCTTGTTTATGACGCATTGCAGAATTATTCAAGTAATGGGCGAGGGAAAAGTAAGAAGCAGGAGTACACATATTGTTCTTTATTAGTTTGATTGTGATGTAGTGCAAAATTGTTCAACTAATGAGCGAGGGAAAACTAAGAAACAAGACAAGTATGAATATTGTCTCTTATTAAATAGTTTGTCTATGACGTAGTGCAGAATTACTCATCGTTTTCTCTTTAGTACCAGTCTGAGATAGTATGGAATGATTGAACTAATGGGCGAGAGAAGAGCGGTACGATAGTGAGAAGCGAGGTAAATATGTATTGCCTCTTTTGAATTAGTTTGGAGTGGTACAGAATTATTTGAAACGACTCTATAATTTTACCTTTTTATAACTTTATTCTCAAGACAGATCACAACATTACGAAAAACCGATGCTCCACCAGTGGTGGTGGGTGGTGGTGGTGGTGATTACCCTAGTGCAACTTTATCACCCTCAAAATTAGGAGCTCGATTAAATTTAATGAATATGTATGATTTTTAGCGATTTATATATCATAATTTCAATTGGAATAATTTTGAAGGTAGTTTTACGAACAAGACAAACTAGTCAATGGTCTCTGGGTTTTAAAAAGGCTTATTGGATGACCTTTAAAGTGTAAGATACTGATTAAAGGTCACTGGATTTTAAAAGCCTTGTTTGGGGGACCTTTAAAGATTAAGATATTGATTTAAGGTCTCTAGATTTTAAAAGACTTGTTTGGAGACTTATAAAGAGTAAGATATTAATTAAAGTTTTCTGGACCTTGCTTGGCGAGCTTTTCATGATAACAATCGTAGTTTGGGTTGTAAAGGAACTTTAAAGAGTAAGACACATGAAATTAAAGATCAATTTGGGCTATAAAGAGCTTGTTTTGGGGTCTGTAAGGAGTAAAGGACGTTGAGTAAAAATCAGTGCATTCTAAAGGGTTTGTTTCAGCGACCTTTGATGGTAACGACAGTAGTCAAAGGGACACTTGCCATCAAGTTGGCCCCGGCCAACTCGCCTTTGTCCCTGACTTGACCCAGCCTCTGGTGGCAGCAGTGGGATGAATCAACGCAACAAATCCTTCTGCCGTACTTGCCCTGCCTGCTCGTCGCCAGCTACTCCAGCTACCTTTATCGCCTCCAGTTAACCTGCTAAGTTGTCACTGACCCATTTCTGTTAAGCCGTCACTAACACAAACTGCTGCGTTACTACTTGTTTATGGTGTTTTCTTCACACTGCTTTCTGGGCCTCCTTCAAGCTTTTTATGGCAAGCCTTCCCCATCAGCCTGTGTCTGTACGACTTCAAGCTTTCATCGACGCCGTCCTTGTTTCAATTCCAGACTTTTTAAGCCGTCACTGACGCAACTCCTCTGCTTTGCTGATCCTGTCGTTCCAAGACTTTTCAGCTTTCAGTCTTCTGCTGCAAACTTTGGTGTCTTTTTTTTGCCTGTTTTATACCCATGTGGGCCACTCAACCACCACACTCGATGATCATTATTGTCATCATGTACGTTGTTTGTGTAGTATTATGATTTTTGTCGTGCATTTTTATTTTGGAATTTATTTAGCATAGAAACGCGTTGTTCTTTTGTTTTAGACCTCTAGTGTTGTCTTGAGTCCTTTTCTTGGCGTCTAATTCGCTGTGCTGATGTCACAGTTAGTGTGGGTTTTGTGATTCGCCAAAGCGTACACCCCTTTTTTTTACGTCTTTGTTCTGTGAGCCTTGCAGTTGGCAAAAGAGCATACATCACGTACCTTACAAAGATAAGAGTGTATTTCTGATGTGAATTATATGCTTCATTATACCTGCATCACCACATATGATTAGTAGCTATGAGGGCATGCCTAGAAGTGTGGCCGAGCATTATGCTGACGTGGGGACACATGCCCACATCCTTGCCACTCACATTCCATTGTGCACATTTCCCCTTGAGACTTGATGGCTCCAGCTGGCCTCACCGACTTTACCCAGTCTCTGGCCGCCTACCTATCACCATGTGGGAGTGAGGTCAACCTTCATCCCTTTTGTCTCTGGACGCCGGACTTGGCCATGACCTGAGCAGGCCCAGGAACCATCCCAGCCTCGGTAGTCCTTGTCCGCCTGGTCTCGGTGGCGGACATGTGACATACTGGAAACTCGCATGATTTATATTGTACAGTTTATTTTATTAATGTAACGCAGCAGCATCACCACCGTGATTCTTTGGTAACCTCTATATAGAAGTACTAGTACAAAATCTAATATATATCATCTAGTACAACACGAGGCCAGCCATACACAGGCACGCTATACACACTATGGTCTGTCTATACACACTATGGTTTGTCTATACAAAAGTACTAGTACAAAATCTAATATACATCATCTAGTACAACACCAGGCCAACCATACACAGGCACGCTATATACACTATGGTCTGTCCATTTTTAATTGAGCGTTTAGGCGTTGTCCTTTCCAGGGATTCCCCGGTCTGCAGCGATTCACACTTATATCAAGACACACCTCACTTCAGGTACTTCCTACGACAAAATTAAATGGTGTTGTAGTATATATACAATTTGATGCTCTAGAAAATACAAGTTAGTGTAATATATTTTTTTTTTTTTTTTTTAATGGTACTTGAATTTTTTTTTTTTTTTTTTTTACACCACAATACTTAGCATCGTTTCTTCCAGGCGTTGTCACGTCGCCATGGGTGATCGAGTGAGATCACACGGTAAAGAGTGACCAAATTAATCCATGGTCACTTTCTCTCCTGCCACCAGCCATGATGGAAGCTACTTTTCCCGGTTGCTCTCGTCATCACAAACAAGAAAAGAGTTCACTTACTCAATATTTTTTTTTTTTTTTAAGAAAAGGCTAATAGGGGCTCATTACTTGACCTCTCAAGAGCTGTTACCCGAACAGCAAAAAGCCACCAACGTGCCTTGAGTTTTACCTTGATGGTGGTGTAGGAAAAAAACATAACTGAAGAATAAAAATATAACATTTTTTTTAAAGAAAATATCATATCTGACAGGAAACTTATCACATTTAAGCGAAATTCAGAAAGGACACACACAGAGAGAGAGAGAGAGAGAGAGAGAGAGAGAGAGAGAGAGAGAGAGAGAGAGAGAGAGAGAGACAGGTGAGGGGGGGATGGGGTAGCTTGATTTTTTCTCTTAATGATTCATAGGCAAGTATAGATATCTGACAGAAATAAATTTACATGAAATTTAGATTGTATATGCAGAGAGAGAGAGAGTGAGAGAGAGGTGGTGTATAAGAAGTGAGGTTACCAAGCTCTAATCTGATAATTGCCCAGTACAAGGTTTGGCAGAGGCGCTGTTCGGAGAATCTCCGGAAAGGACAATACCTAAACGCTCAATTCAAAATGTTCAGACCATAGAGTCTGTATAGCCCACAGTGCCATAGCGTCCGAAACCCTGATTGCCGTGAGTGTTATGAGTGCTAAGACCCCTTCAGATCATAGTACTAAGGGACCCGAGGTGGTGGTGTAAGGGATGTCGTAGTAATTGCCATATTCATTGCTCTAGTACCCAGGACCACTCTCCAGACCAGTGCCGAGGCTAGTTCCGATTGTTTTCATGGTGTATTTAGTTATTTGATATTGCGGTACCCTTTGCCGTAGTACTCGTCACTCTCATCGCTCCCCAGGGTTTCGTAGCGTCTGTAGTGATAGTCAGGCTTCAGCTCAAGCTTCGGGGCAGGCTTGGGGGCTTAATCAGGTTTGGCGGCAGGAGCGGGGTTGGCGATAGGGCTCGGTTCACGTTCTGCAGCAGTTAGCGTCAGGGGAGCAACAGCGATGGCGAGAAGGAGTATCTGTGTGGGGAGAGATTTGTGGTGAGGACCGTGTTCTGAAACTGAAAATTAATTATTTGCTCTCTCGTCTTAACTGTTTTCAAAAGCCACACAAATTATTATCAGTCTTAAGAGGGTTTTTTCCAATTATTAACGTAGAAATCTTATTAATCTGTCACTAGAAACGCAAAACCTCACTTTAAAAATCTTTGTGTGTGTGTGTGCGTGTTTGTGTGTGTCAGTGATAGTTAATCCATGTTAAGAAGTAAAGATGCTCTGAAATTTCCACTTAAAACATAAACACAAGAAATACAAAGGTAACAAGACGAACTTATACCTGTACTTGTACTCGTATTTCAGTCTTTCCTTAGCAGGTAGCCAAGGACAATGTATAACTTATTAGCGTGGCCACGGACAGTACTTATAATCACTATTTTACAACCGAAGCATTGTAAAAGTGTTTTTGGTTTGTAAAGGTGTAATAGGGTATGACTACTTTACCGTGTGTGTGTGTGTGTGTGTGTGAGTAAAATAGGTTATCGCGCCCCAAGAAAATATTTGAAACTCGTGATGCTAAGTAATTTCTCTAATGCTCTTTTTTTTCTTTTCTTTTTTTGTTGTTGTTACAAAATTGACGATCTAGCTGTCTGTCTGTCTTTAGCATCTGTCTTTCTGTCTATCCATCTATCTATCTGTCTATCTGTATCTATCTAACTACCTAACTAAGTGGCTCACTAACAGATTAACTAACTTATCATTTATACACGAGACAATGCACAGACACAGGATGAAAAATCATTTCATATTCAAGACATTTTCTCATTCATTAGAAATAGACGTATACAGAAGAATCTGTGATAGGTTTTTGTTACGTATATATAGAGTCGCAATCAGGGAGTGTTGGTGGTCGTAGACGATCAAGTTCAGGCCTCTTTGTCCAAGAGAAATGTGGGAGTGGGGATCACTACCGTCGTGGCCGAAACGTTAACCGCCTAAAAATGCTCCTAGACCTCTAAACCTTCTTCCTTCAATTACAAATCTTCCATTTGTACTTCCGACGAACTGGGGTTCTGGCAGGGCTGCGGGGAGGGCCACGGGGAGTGGCTCTGTTACAGGGAGGGCCGGCCACAGGGCCAGCACCCCGATGAACACGATGGCTACTATAAACTGCAGGAGACAAAGGGTAACATGAGAGAAGAAGTATAAGAAATTCACTAACGGTGTATTTTCTGCACTTAACGATATTCAGTAGTGAAACATTTAAAGTTGACTTCATAAGTAGAGCTTTTATGTACTATAGGGAGAAGGAAAAGAACATTCGTAGGGAAAGCCAGATATGATAATAACTAAACTACGTCAGGAGGGAGGTGAGAAGCATAATGGTTTCTGTGGAATGGAGGAAAGAAAAAAGGCAATATATGAGAGAGATAAAAACAAGACGAAAAAAAAAAAAAGATAAAGATACAATGAACTTAGCACAAGAGCAAGAAAACCACTTCTGTGAACTGGACCAAAGAAGAAAAGATGTATAAAAGATACGAATAAATAATAGAAATAATTTGAGCTGAGAAAAGAAAATAGAAATAGAAATAGAAGAAAAGAAATAGAATAAGAAAAACAAATGCGATAATGTAGCAACTATCTTAAACTAACGAAAAAAAACAACAACAAAAATCGAAACAGAAAAGCTACAGATGTGAAGGATGAATTATTGTTAGTATCAAAAAAGAAAGAAAAAAAAAAAACAGCAGTTGTGGGACACATACCTGCTTCATCTCGTCTTGGATAGTTTCTGTCTCTCGCTGACGGCTGCGCCGCATATATATACTTTGGAAACAGAATGGGTGGCAGGGAGGAGCCGAAGCTCACCAGGGCGCTTAGAGGGGTTGGGCAACGCAAAAAAGAAGAAAAAAGAAATCAGAATCCTTTTCCATGTCACCGTAGCTTTGCTTTGACTCTCGCTTTCTACACCCCATCTTGCTACCTCCTCCTGAACAATGATTTAATTATTTTTATTTACCACTTTGTTTTATATATATATATATATATATATATATATATATATATATATATATATATATATATATATATATATATATATATATATATATATATATAATGTGTGTGTGTGTGTGTGTGTGTGTGTGTGTGTGTGTGTGTGTGTGTGTGTGTGTGTGTGTGTGTGTGTGTGTGTGTGTGTCTAATATTTATTTAACGTTGTTTGAAAATGACTACTAATGCGAAATATGTAATCTTAATCCTACATAAGTAGTAATCTTAATGTGATCAGATAAATTGTAGGTGACAATGCAAACTAGGACAACACATTCGAGCACAAATACTAATAATGCTCCTTTCCATTGTTTCAGCTCGGCTAGTAAAATAGAAAATATATAATCCCAACTCTGCATGACAAATCTCTGTCATTTCTACTGCATAAGTAATCAGGAATCAATGAAATCAGGTCATGTAAGAAGGAATCTCAATTGTCAGTGAAAAAAATAAACATAGACTGAGAGAGTAGAGTAAAGATGAGAAATAGAATGCTAATCCACGCATATAACTACTACTACTACTAGTACTACTGCTACTACTACTACTACTACTACTACTACTACTACTACTACTACTACTACTACTACTACTACTAATACTAATACTAATACTGCTACTGCTATTACTACTATTATTCCTGCTGCTACTACTCCTACTACTACTACTCCCACTACTAGCACTCCCACTATTACTACTACTGCTACTACTATTACTACTATACTACTACTACTACTACTACTACTACTACTACTACTACTATGTACTACTAAAACCGGTGCACACAGAAACATAATATAGAGGTCAGATATAAATAACCTTAGGCCACAGATAAACACCGAGAAAATAGAATAAATATGTGAAATTAAGCTACGCCAACATGTCGGGGGCAAAAGAGGAGGAGTTGAGGTTAAGTGATTTTCTTTTCTTCAGTTTAATTTAATTAGCTTTAATGAAATTTTAGGATATTTATTTAAACTTGGTATTGAATTACTTTTGCTTTCATTCAAGTTATTGTTCGATTATTTTTTTTTATTTAGCTGTTCTTAATAAATATAAAAATAGTAGATTTAACCGGTTCTATAATTTTACCTTTTTTTCGTGATTTTATTCTCAAGACAGCTCACAAAATTACGAAAAACCGATGCTACACCACCGGTGGTGGTGGTGGTAGTGATGATTACTCTAGTGCGCCTTTGCCACCCTCAAAGTTAGAAGCTCAATTAAATTATATATATATATATATATATATATATATATATATATATATATATATATATATATATATATATATATATATATATATATATATATATATATATATATATATATATATATATATACATATATAATTTTTAGCGATTTTTTATATCATAATTTCACGGTGAAATAAGTGAAATAATTCTGAGGGTAGTTTTAGGAATAAGACAAACTAGTCAAAGGTCTCTGGGTTTTAAAAGGCTTGTTTAATGACCTTTAAAGACTAAGATATTGATTAAGGATCTCTGGATTTTGAAAGGCTTCTTTGAGGACCTTTAAATTGTAAGATATTGATTAAAGGTCTGTGGGCTCCCTTGGCGGACTTTTCGTTATAACGACCCTAATTTGGGTTTTTAAAGTCTTGCTTTGGCATCTTTAAAGAGTAAGACACATGAATTAAAGACCAATTTCGGTTATAAAGAATTTGTTTTTGGATCTGTAAGGAGTAAGGCACGTTAAGTAAAGGTCAGTGGATTTTAATGGGTTTGTTTCGAAGATCTTTAATAGTAACAACTGTAGTCGAAGGGAGGCTTGCCACCAAACCCTCTATTCCCAAAGTCCCTGTTGCCGAAGCTCCTGTGGAAGTCTTCATATCCCATGTTCCTCTCGTCATTGTTAAACCCCTAGCCGCCGTACATACTGTGCTCGTCTCGTGACACGCTCACACCCTTACCGCCTACTTTCCATGGCACACGCTTCTCCTTGGGACTTAATGGCTCCGGCCAGCCTCGCCTTTGACTCCGATTTGACCCAGCATCTGGCTGCATACCTATCACGAAGTGGGAGTGAGGATAACCCGCATCCCTTTGTCTCCGGACGCCTGCCTAGGCAGTAACCTGACCTATATATTATCTAGTACATAAAAGTAATGGCAGCAGTGGGATGACTCGACGCTACAAGTCCTTCTGCCGCACGTTTCCCTGCCTGCTCGTCACCTCACCATCTACTCCAGTTATCTTCATCGCCTCCGGGTAACCTGCTAAGCCATCACCGACGCATTTCTGCTAAGCCATCACTGACACAAACTGCTGTGTTACTACACGTCTATGGTGTTTTCTTCACGCTGCTTTACGAGCCTCTTTCAAGCATTTTATGACAAGTCTGCCATACCAACCTGTGTCTGTACAACTTCAAGCTTTCATCGACGCCATCCCTGTTTCAAGTCCGGACTTTTTTAAGCCGTCACCGAAGCAACTCAACTGCTTTGCTGTCGTTCCAAGATTTTGGACTTTTCAGCTGTCAGTCTTCTGCTGCAAACTTTGGTATCTACTTTTGGCTGTCTCTACACCCATGTGGGCCACTCACCCAGCACACTCAATGAACATTTTTGCCATCATGTGCGTTATTTGTGCAGTGTTATGATTTTTGTAGTGCATTTTTATTTTAGAATTTATATGGCATAGAAACGCCTTGTTCTTTTTTTATAGGCCTCTAGTGTTGTCCTAGTGTTTTTTCTTTTCCTGTGATTCGCTGTGCTGATGTCACAGCTAGTGTGATTTTTGTGATTCGCCAATGCGTACGCACCTTTTTTTTTTGACGTCTTTGTTCTGTGAGCTTCACGATTGGCTAAAGTGCATACATCACATGTTTTACACAGATAAGACTGTATTTATAATGTGAATTATGTACTTCATTATACTTGCATCACCACATATGACTAGTAGCTATGAGGAGATGCCTAGAAGGGTGGCTGGGCATTGTGCTGATGTGGGGACACATTCCCACACCCTTGCCACCCACATTCTATTGTGCACATTTCCCCTTGAGACTTGATGTCCCCGGCCGGCCTCACTTTTGCCCCCAACTTTAGCCAGTCTCTGGCCGCCTACCTATCACCACGTGGTAGTGAGGTCAACTCTCATCCCTCTTGTCTCTGGACGCCAGCCCTGTCCGTGACCTGAGTAAACCCAGGAACCACCCCAACATCAGTAGTCCTTGTCCGCCTGGTCTCAGTGGTGCACATGCGACACACTGGCGACTCACATGATTTATACTGCTCAGTTTATTTTATTAATATAACGCAGCAACATCACCATCGTGCTTCTTTGGTAATCTCTATACAGAAGTATTAGTACAAAATATAATATATATTATCTAGTACAACACCAGGCCAGCCATACACAGGCATGCCATACACACTATAGTCTGTCCATTTTAAATTGAGCGTTTAGACGTTGTCCTTTCAGGGGACTCCCCAGCCTGCGGCAATGCCACACTTACATCAAGACATACCTCATGTTAGGTACTTCTTACGACAAAATTAAATGGTGTTGTAGTATATATACAATTTGATGCTCTAGAAAAGGCAAGTTAGTGTAATATATGTTTTTTTTTAATGATACTTCCATTGTTTTTTGCAAACACCACAATACTTAGCATCGTTTCCTACAGGCGTTGTCACGTCTCCATGGATGATCGAGTGAGGCCACACGGTAAAGAGTGACCTAGTTAGTCCATGATCACTTTCTCTCACGCTGCCAGCCAGGATGGAAGATATTTTTTCAGTTCACTCTCATCATCACAGCAAAGAAAATTGCCTACTTACTCAATAAATAAATATTTTTTTTAGAAGCAAAGGCTAATAGGAGTCATTATTTGACCCTTCAAGTGCTGTTACCCAAACAGTGAAAGCCACCAACGTGCCTTGACTTTTATCTTGATGATGGTGTGGGAAAAACTCGTAACTGAAGAATAAAAATATAACATCTTTATTTAAGGCAAATATCATATTTAAAAGGAAACTTATCACATTTAAACGTAATTCACAAAGAGCGAGAGAGAGAGAGAGAGAGAGAGAGAGAGAGATGGGTGAGTGTGGGTGGGGGTACCTTCATTGACTGACAGGCAGATTTTTTCTCAAATTTTAATGATTCATAGGCAAGTATAGATCTTTGTTAGAAATAAATTTGCATGAAATTTAGATTGTACATGTAGAGAGAGAGAGAGAGAGAGAGAGAGGGGTGTAGTGTATGGTAAGTTAGGTTATCAGCGACACATAGGCTCTAATCTGAACTCTTCGCTTTGCTAAAAGCTCTACCTTGGACGATTCAGGGTTTGTTCCTTCCTCTCCTCCACCCTCTGACTACTTCATGCTACCCATTAAAATTCTTCACATTAATGTTTTCTATGCCCTCGCTGGCCTAAATCCTCAGAACGCTTAACGACCTGATGGGGTCCCTCCTAGTCTTCTCCGAAACTGTGCCTCCGTGCTTGCACCTTGCATAGTCAAATTCTTTTAGCTCTTTCTGTCAACATTTGCCTTTCCTTGCTGGAAATTTGCCTACATTCAGCCTGTTCCTAAAAAGGGTGACCGTTTTAATCCCTAAAACTACCGTCCTATTGCTTTAATTTCCTGCCTATCTAATGTTTTTTTTTTTTATCTATCCTCAACAGGAAGATTCTTAAACATATATCACTTCACAACCTTCTATCTGATCGACAGTATGTGTTCCGTCAAGACCGCTTTACAGGTGGTCTTCTGGCTTTCCTTACTGAGTCTTGGTCATCCTGTTTTAGAGATTTTGGTGAAACTTTTGCTATTGGCTTGGATATATCAGAAGCTTTTGATAGAGGCTGGAAAAAACCTTAGATTTCCAAACTACCCTCCTACGGTTTTTATCCTTCTCTCTGTAACTTCATCACAAGTTTTCTTTATGACCGTTCTATTGCTGCTCTGGTAGACGGTCACTGTTCTTCTCCTAAATCTATTAACAGTGGTGTTCCTCAGGGCTCTGTCCTGTCACCAACTCTCTTCTTATTATTCATTAATGATCTTCTAAACCAAACTTCTTGTCCTATCCACTCCTACG
Source organism: Scylla paramamosain (assembly GCF_035594125.1). Taxonomy (NCBI): domain Eukaryota; kingdom Metazoa; phylum Arthropoda; class Malacostraca; order Decapoda; family Portunidae; genus Scylla; species Scylla paramamosain. The sequence goes on from NC_087184.1 coordinate 7,137,632, forward strand.
CTGATGATACCACCCTGCACTTCTCCACGTCTTTTCATAGACGTCCAACACTTCAGGAGGTAAACATAGCACGCAGGGAAGCCACAGAACGCCTGACTTCTGATCTTTCTAAAATTTCTGATTGGGGCAGAGCAAACTTGGTATTGTTTAATGCCTCAAAAACTCAATTCCTCCATCTATCAACTCGACACAACCTTCCAGACAACTATCCCCTCTTCTTCAATGACACTCAACTATATATATATATATATATATATATATATATATATATATATATATATATATATATATATATATATATATATATATATATATATATATATATATATATATATATATATATATATATATATATATATATATATATATATATATATATATATATATATATATATATATATATATATATATATATATATATATATATATATATATATATATATATATATATATATATATATATATATATATATATATATATATATATATATATATATATATATATATATATATATATATATATATACTATTACCACTACTACTACTACTACTATTACTACTATTACTACTACTACTACTACTACTACTACAACTACTAATACTACTACTAATACTACTAATACCAAAATCGGTACACACAGTAACATAAGGTAAAGGTCAGACAAAAAAAAAAAAATAAATAAATAAAGAACAACGAACTTTGGACAAGAGTAAGAAAACCACTATCATGAACTGGACGAAAGAAGAAAAAACAAACTTGGTATGTGAGGAGAGAGAAAAACAAAATTCTACATTGAACTGAGGAAAAAATAACAAAAACAAACACCATAAAGTAACAACTATCTTAAACTAACGAAAGACAAAAAAAAACTAACACAAGAGCTACATGTGAAGGATAAACTAATATCAGTTGTAAAAAAATAAATAAATAAATAAGAAAAAAAGATAGGAGTAGTGGTGAGACACATTCCTGCTTCATCTCGGCTTGGATACTTTGTCTCTCGCTGACGGCCGTACCGCATATATATATATATATATATATATATATATATATATATATATATATATATATATATATATATATATATATATATATATATATATATATATATACCAGGCTAGCAGGGAGGGTGAGAGGGAGGGACAGCAACTTACCAGTAAGCTTAGAAGAGGTTAAGCAGCGCAGAAAAAAAAAAAAAAATTTCGTAATAATTTTCCGTCACCGTAGCTTTTGCTTGACTCGTTTTCTTCACCCCATCTACCTTCCTACTCCTGACCGATAACTTATATTTCTTATTTACTTCTTCGTCACACACACACACACACACACACACACACACACACACACACACACACACACACACACACACACACACACACACACACACACGCACGCACGCACGCACGCACACACACACACACACACACACACACACACACACACACACACACACACACACACACACACACACACACACACACACACACACACATACACACACACCAGTCGTGGACGAGCAAGTTGAGGCCACCTTGTCCAAGAGAAATGTGGGCGTGGGGAGCACCACCATCGTGGCCGAAACCATGTCAGAAGAAAAATCCTCCTCGACCTCTAAAACTTCCTCCTCGACCTCCAAATCTTCCTCTCCCTCGACCTCCAAACTTTCCTCCTCCTCGACCTCCAAACCTTCCTCCTCCTCCTCGACCTCCAAACCTTCCTCCAATTATATCTCCGCCGAAGCCGGGAAATTGGGGATTTGGCAGGGCTTCGGGGAATGCCACTGGGAGGAGCTCTGGTGCAGGGAGGGACGCGCACAGGGCCAGCACCTCGATGAACATGATGGCTACTATAAACTGCAGGAGACAAAGAGTAACATGAGAGACACAGGGATGAGAAACTCACTAACGGGGTATTTTCTGCGCTTAACAATAGTCAATAGTCAAACATTTAAAGTTGACTTATGTAACTTCATAAATAGTGCTTTTATGGACAATAGGGAGAAGGAAAAGAGGATCCGTAGGGAAAGCGAGATAAGAAAATAACTAAACTAAGTGAGGAGGGGAGAAATTATAATGGTTCTGTGAAATAAATGAAAGAAAAAGGCTATATAAGAAAGATACCAATAAGAGAAAAAAAAAAAAAGAAGATAAAAGAAAAACGAACTCAGGACAAGAGGAAGAAAACCACTACTGTGAAGTGGACTAAAGAAGAAAAGTTGTATAAAACACACGACCAAATTAAAACAAACTTGGTATATGAAGAGAGAGAAAAATAAAATGCTACTTAGAACTGAGAAAAAAAAATAGTATAAGAAAAACAAACACCATAAAATAGCAACTATCTTAAACTAACAAAAAAAAACCTAACACAAGAGCTACAGATGTGAAGGATAGACTAATATCAGTAGTAAAAAAAAAAAAAAAAAGACAGGAGCAGTGATGAGACATACCTGTTTCGTCTCGGCTTGGATACATTCTATCTCTCCCTGACGGCCGTACCGCATATATACCAGGCTAGCAGGGGGAGTGGGAGGGAGGGACAGCAGCTCACAAGAAAGTGTATAGGGGCGGGGCAACGCAAAAAGAAAAAGAAAAAAAAATTCGTAGTAGTTTTCCAAATCCCTCTAGCCTTGGTTTGTAATGTATGGTTTGTATGTAATCTTAATCCTACATAAGTAGTAATCTTAAGGTAATCAGATAAACTGTAGGCGACCATGTAAGCCAAGATAACACATTCGAACACAAATACTAATAACACTCCCTTCTATTGTTTCAGCTCGGCTAGTAAAGCAGAAAATATATAATCCCAACTCTGCATGACAAATCTCCGCCATTTCCACCGCATAAGTAATCAAGAATCAATCAAATCAGGTCATGGAAGGAGGAATCTCAATGGTGAGTTAGAAAAAAAATAATAATAATAAGCATAAACTGAGAAACTAAAGATGCGAAATAAAATGCAAAACCACGCATATTACTACTACTACCACTAATACTGATACTATTTATATCACTATTATTCCTACTACTACTACTCCTACTACTACTACTCCCAGTACTACTGCTTCTCCCGTTACTACTACTACTAGTACTACTACTACTACTACTACTAAAATCGGTACACACAGGAACATAAGATAAAGGTCAGACATAAATAAACGTAGGCCACACATAAACAGAGAGAAATTAGAATAAATATGCGAAAGTAAGCCACGCCAACATGTCACTGGGGGTGGGGGTGGGGGTGGAGTTAAGGTTGATTTTTTTTTTTTTAATTAGGTTTAATAAAATTTGGGATATTTATTTAAAGTTGGTATTGAATTAATTTTTTTTTATTTAGATTATGTTTCGACTTAGTTTTGATTTGGGTGTTGTTAATATATATAAAAATTGTAGATTAGCTGCCACCAGACATGGTTTCTGCCAAATAATTATGACCTTGTTTTATTTGGTAGCGTTTTAGCCGGAGGGTCTATAAGGCACTGGAAAAATCTCCATGACAACCAGATTGAGTTTTATTGAAGTTAGCTTCTAAATAACAAATGAAGTTTTAAATCCTTTTTCTCCTTTTTATTCACAATGATATCTCAAGAAATTGGTTCTGTTACCTTGGAGTTGTTGAACCTCCTGTACCGGGAACAATAAAAACTAATGAGTTCATAATAATAACATTTAAATGACTATGTTATAACAATTAATGGGTGCCTCAGGGGTTTACCTTATTTTTTGGTAAAAAAAAAAAAAAAAAAAGACATCCTAATTGTGTAGGCGTTACATTCAAGTGTGTGTGTATCACTGGTGTTTGACTCCTACCTTATCAAAAAACAATTTACCCTAGTCTGTTTACATTCTAAATTATTTTACATCCTTCTTCTCTTTGTGGACAACGATGTCTCTCACACAAATAATTAATACATTTAGATACAAAAATTGTTATTTTCATGTGAACCACTTTTAAACAATCCTGACGAACGCACCTATGGACAACGATTGCCACTTATGCTCTCACGCCGAAATCTCGCGCCAAGGTTATCTAGTGGCCGCCTTATCCCCATAAACTAGTCCTCCGCCTATACTAAAAGACATAATTTTGCAATATCCTTAATCCTTCTACATTCACAAATTATTCTTGAACATTTTGGCTAATGGTTCCTGGATTTTAACACTCTATTAATGATTTTTGGATCTAAATATTAACAAAGAATTTCTTTCAAAATACATAATATTATCAGTTCTTAACCTTCAGTGTTCTGTGATTGTGATTTTTCATGTGACGGGCCCAAGGGAACCCAAGAATTTTCCAGTTGTCTTGTAAATCAAGGGATATTATTCGGCACCATCCCCAAATATCAACAACTAATTCAACGATTTGTAGCTTACAATTTCATTTGATTTTCTTGTTCTAAAGTTTAACTTATTCCAAAAGTATATGCAAAATTCTGTTTACATAACCAAGAAATTAAGTTTTTTATATTCATGACTGTTCCTTTAGGTTATAAAAAAAATATTTCATGGAATTATTATTATTATTATTTGGATGGTATTGTCTTCTCTTTTTTTTTCTTACTATTTTGTTCCGTAACAAACACATCAGACAACAACAACAACAACAACAACAACAACAACAACAACAACAACAAAAGAAGTAATCTGATGACATATAAACAAATAAGCAAAACAAACGAACAAACAAGCAAACAGAAAAACAAAAGTAAACATGAAAGAAAAGAACCTTGACCAATACAAACAGCAAACGGAAATAACAAATAAAAACACATATGCACACACATATAAGAGGGCTCACTAATTCATAATCTAAGGTCACACAAATAAACACAGACAAAGAAACTAAGAGTGAAATACGCAAAATGAAATCCTAAGCCACTCAAACACATCCGGACAGCAACAACAACACGAAGGTACACACGTGGTCGGCCAGAGTGACGGCGAAAACTTCTTACTGTTTTTATCCGGTTTTACTTTTTTTTTTTTTTTCCTCTGTGGAGTTATTAACAGACGCTGCGAGAAGTCCTGAGATACCTGAAGGCCCGGGGAAGGCGTGAGTGGCTCAGAATGAAGGGAGAAGAAGGAAATGAAAGAAAATGAAGAACATGACATGAAAGGGAGGAGGAGGAAAAGCAGTGGTGAGTGTTTCAGGGTCACGTGGCTTGGAAATTTATCTTATCAGCGTCCACAGGCAGGAAAGAAGTCTGACTGCCTGTCTGTCTGCATGTCTAATTGTAGGTCAGTGTTTGATATTTTGTTTGTAATGATTCCTTTTTACCCTTTTGTTTGTTTTGTTTGTTTATTGATTGATTGATCATATTATTTATTTCCTTGTTTATTGAGTTATTGTTTATTTGTTTATTTATTTATTTATTTATATAGTTATTGATTGATTCATTATTTATTTACTGGTTAGTTTATTGATTGTTTGTTTGTTTATTTGTCTATGTTATTTTATCAAAGGTTTATGGAATGAGGCTCATTAGGATTAGTCAATTAATGCAGTAGAAATTACGTTTTGTTTTGTTTGTTTAAGGATAGTAATCTCTCTCTCTCTCTCTCTCTCTCTCTCTCTCTCTCTCTCTCTCTCTCTCTCTCTCTCTCTCTCTCTCTCTCTCTTAGTATATACATAAACACCGAAATCTGTCGAAATATATTGACTGGTTTGAAATTAAGAGGATGCTGCTTCCCGAAAATTTACCGGTTTTGCATCGTTAGGATTATTTTTATTTATATACTTACTTATTTATTTATTTATTTCTAAAGTCAGGTTTGGTTGTTCACAAAGGTAGTGTGGTGACAGCACGAACGTTTCTCTCAAGGGCAGAGTAGTGACGTTCTCCTGAGTTAGTTTAACAGCAGTGACTCAGATTCCCGAGTTCGCTGTATCATGTGTATTTGTAAGATGTCTCGAAATTAAACTTGTAATTTGCAACACAATATTCTATCAAACTTAAGGAGGCCTCATACTGATAGTGGCGTTATTCAAGGCTAGTTTTTTTTTTCTTTTTTATGTAGCAGGGACACTGGCCAAGGGCAACAAAAATTAGAAACAAAAAATGTCCACTGAGATGCCAGTCCCATAAAAGGGTCCAAAGCGGTAGTCAAAAATTGAAGGATAAGTGTCTTGAAACCTCCCTCTTGATGAAATTCAAGTCATAGGAAGATGGAAATACAGAAGCTGACAAGAAGTTCCAGAGATTACCAGAGAAAGGGATGAATGATTGAGAATACTGCTTAACTCTTGCATTAGAGAGATGGACGGAATAGGGGTGAGAGAAAGAAGAAAGTCTTGTGCAGCGAGGCCGCGGGAAGAGGGGAGGCATGCCGTTAGCAAGATCAGAAGAGCAGTTAGCATGAAAATAGCGGTAGAAGACAGCTAGAGATGCAACATTACGTCATGCTAGTTAAATTATTAAGATTAGGAGTTGTCAAGAATAGTATAGGAAGTGTGACTCGTTTTCTGGAGATCGTAACACTTTTTTAGCGTAAATGGAATAAGCATGTCCTTTTTTGCAAGGTCAAAATGTGAAGGACATATTGTATTTTAAATCAGTGAGTTAGAGATAGAGCATAATTATTAATCTACCCTAATGCTTCTTAACCACTAATAATGTTTTTGACCTAGAGGGGAGTGGTGAGATAATAGTGAGGAAATAATGAGAAATACTGTCTTTTCATCTCTTACTGTTTGATATTATATAATTTGCATAATTATTCAACTAATGCTTCTTAGCTACTAACATTACCGTGTTTTTGCCCAGGAGAGGAGTGATAGGATAGAAGGAAGCAAATAGATTATAAGTACTGTCTTTTTTTTTATCAGTTATTTTATGAGAAAATACAACATTAATCAGATAAATTGCCTCTTCCTTCGCTGTGTCCCTCGAATGAGGGGTTGGCGCCACGTACGAGTCTCCTCCATCTGTTTATGTCCCTTGCATCTTCCGTTGTGACTCCAATGCTTTTCAGCTCTACCGCAGTTCCATCCCATCCACTCTCTCTAATGCTTCTTGGGAACATTTTCAAGGTCATTACGTCAGTGGCGCAGGTGTGGTTGGTTTTTCAAGGTCACTATAGCACGTGACGTGGTTAATAATGCAAGTGTGTGGTGGTGGGTTGTCTTGCCTCACTACACCTCCGTCACCACTATCGCTACCGCCACCACACCACTCTCCACCCTTCCGGCACTTCATTTCCTCTCTTATATCATTCATTCCTTATTGCTTAACATGATTTGAAGTGTCTGTTGCATTATATACTGAGCGGAAAGAGATGCCAGATGTGGTTTTGTAATATTGCTTAAAAGACTTAAACTTCTTAATATTCTGCCTGTTTTACTCTCTCTCTCTCTCTCTCTCTCTCTCTCTCTCTCTCTCTCTCTCTCTCTCTCTCTCTCTCTCTCTCTCTCTCTCTCTCTCTCTCGTTGAGGCAGGTTAGGTTAGTTCATTCATTTTGCTAATTTTTTTTCTTTTTGCTTTCATTTTTATCGTAGTAACTCCTCGATGTTAACTTTTTTTTTATTATAAGGAGATGAGGCGGATCCGGTCTTTGGGGGAATGTCGGATGATATTATATTTTTATTTCTTTTATTTTCTATTTACTATTTTTATTTTTATTTTTCATTTTTTTACCTTTTTTTCCTAATTTACTCCTAATACCGGATGCATTTATAAGACTGCACAAAACCGGCCACTGCAACAACAATAAGAACAACAGTAATAGTAGTAGTAGTAGTGGTAGCAGTAGTAATAATAGTAGTAGTAGTATTAGTAGTAGTAGTAGTAGTAGTAGTAGTTGTTGTTGTTGTTGTTGTTGTTGTTGTTATCTACGTGTCATATTAAGTGTTATTATTATTATTATTATTATTATTATTATTATTATTATTATTATTATTATTATTATTATTACTATTATCATTATTTAATCAGTTAATTTTCAGTCTATGTAAGGGAAATGTCAGAGAACAGACGGTATAAATTTCTCTCTCTCTCTCTCTCTCTCTCTCTCTCTCTCTCTCTCTCTCTCTCTCTCTCTCTCTCTCTCTCTCTCTCTCTCTCTTCTTCTCTCTACAAGGTGCATTTTCTTTAAAGGCAATCAGATTTGTTATTTCATTGTCTTCAAAACTTGTGTGCCTGTGTGTCTGAGTGTGTCTCAGTGTGTGTGCGTGTCAGTGCGCCATTCAGTGCAGTACAAGCGACAATCTCTCCCTGCGTCAAGGCTGAAGTCATTGCGCCGCCAGACCAATCACTGCAAGCAAACATCCACAAAAATTCCTGCCTTCGCCTCGTGCTGCGCCTGCGTCTTGTCTTGGCCCGAAAGACGAGAGGAGCAAGACTGTAGGAAGCAACACGACTATAAATATGATCTTTTCTTAATCAGTTTGAAGTAATGGAGAATGTTACAGCGTCTTTGGGCGAGAGAAAAGTAGAAGAACCGTAATTAGCTTGTTTATGACGTATTGCAGAATTATTCAAGTAATGGGCGAGGGAAAAGTAAGAAGCAATATTATGGATATTGTTTTTATTACTTTGAGGGAAAAGTTTTTATTAGTTTGAGGGAAAAGTAAGAAACAAGACAAGTATGAATATTGTCTTTTTTAAATAGTTTGTTTATGACGTAGTGCAGAATTATTCATCGTTGTCTTTAGTAGTCTGAGATAGTACGGAATGATTGACCCAATGGGCGAGAAAAGAGGGGTAGGACAGTGGGAGGCAAGGTGCTATGAATATGTATTGTCTCTTGAATTAGTTTGAGGTGGTACAGAATTATTTGAGCCGACCCTATAATTTTACCATTGTCATGACTTCATTATCAAGACAGCTCACAACATTACGAAAAACCGATGCACCACCACCACCACCACAACCATCACCACCATAGTTTCTTTCGAGCCAATAAAAGGACAGGGATAATTACACCAATTTTAATGATGCTCTTTTTCACACATTTATTTCTGGGACACTACAAAAGATACAAGATTGATCACTGTAAATGCTTCATAACCACCACCACAGTTTCTTGGAGCCAGTAAAAGGACAGGGATAACCAAACAAATTCTTATGATGCTCTTTTCACACATATATTTCTGCGATATAAAAGATATAACATTGATTACTCTAGTGCGCCTTTGCCACCCGCAAAATTAGGAGCTCAATTAAATTTAATGAATATATATCATTTTTAGCGATTTTTTGTCATAATTTCAAGGTGGAATTATTTTGAAGGTAGTTTTAGGAGCAAGACAAACTAGTCAAAGGTCTCTGGGTTTTAAAAGGTTTTATGACCTTTAAAGAGCAAGGTATTGATTAAAGGTCTCTGGATTTTAAAAGGCTTGTTTGAGGATTATTTAAGGAGTAAGAGACGTAAATTGAAGGTCTCTGGATATTAAAAAGCTTGTTTGGGGACCTTTAAAGAGTAAGATATTGATTAAAGGTCTGTGGGCCTTAAAGGCCTTGCTTAGCGGGCTTTTCGTGATAACGGCCGTAGTTTGGGTTTTAAAAGGACTTGTTTTGGGGTCTTTAAATAGTAAGACATGAATTAAAGATCAATTTCGGTTATAAAGACCTTGTTTTGGGTTCTGTAAGGAGTAAGGGACGCTGAGTAAAGGTCATTGGATTTTAAAGGGTTTGTTTCGGCGATCTTTAATGGTAACGACCGTATTCGAAGGGACGCTTGCCACCAAACCCTCTATTCCCAAAGTCCCTGTTGCCGAAGCCACCGTGGAAGCCCCCATAAGGGTTTCCGCCCCCGTAGTAATAGGACCCGATGTTCCTCTCGGCACTGTTAAACCCGTAACTACCGTACACACCAGGCCCGCCATACACAGGCCCGCCATACACACTAGTGTCAGTATAGCCCACAGTGCCATAGCCTCCGAAACCCTGATTGCCGTGAGTCCCATGAGTGCCAAGACCCCCGTAGGTGATAGTGCCAAGGGACCCGAGGGTGGTGGTGTAAGGGATGCCGTAGTAAGTGCCATATTCATTGCTCGAGTACCCAAGACCACTCCCCACACCAGTGCCGAGGCTGGTCCCGACGGTCTTCACAATGTATTTAGTGCCAAGGTTCCCTCCATACACGCCGGAACTGCTGCGGTACCCTTTGCCGTAGTACTCGTCACTCTCATCGCTCTCCAGGCTGTCGTAGCGGCTGTACCGATAGTCAGGTTTCGGCTCAGGCTTCGGGGCGGGCTTCGGGGCTGGGTCGGGCTTGGCGGCAGGGACAGGGGCAGGGGCGGCGACAGGGTTCGGTTCAGGCTCTGCAGCAGTTACCGCCAGCATGGCAACGGCGATGGTGAGAAGCAGCATCTGTGTGAGGAGAGTTTTGTGGTGAGGTCCGTGATCTGAAACTTTCAAAGGCCACAGAGATGATTAACAGTTTTAAGAAGGTTTCTCCAATTAATAATGTAGAAATCTTGTTAATCTGTCACTAGAAACTTAAAAACTGCCTTTAAAAAAATTTTGTGTGTGTGTCAGTGCTAGTTAATCCATTTTAAGGAGTAAAGAAGCATTAAAATTTTCACTTAAAACATAAACACAAGAAGTACAAAGGTAACAAGACGTACTTATATACCTGTACTTATATTTCAGTCCGCCCGTAGCAGGTAGCCATGGACAATGTGGTACGTATTAGCGTGGCCACGGACCGTGTATATTGTACTTGTAATCCACTATTTTACAACTGTAGCAGTATTGTAAAAGTGTTTGTGGTTTGTAAAGGTGTATTAGGGTATGACTACTTTACTGTGTGTGTGTGTGTGTGTGTGTGTGTGTGTGTGTGTGTGTGTGAGAGAGAGAGAGAGAGAGAGGAGTTCTTACCTTGCTTTGTGGTGCCTCAGGTGTGCTGCTGTTTCTCTGTGGCGCTGCATGCTATATACTCCGTGACTGCCAAGAGGAAGCACCGCAGGAAGAGAAGGAGGAGGAAGAGGAGGAGGAGGAGAAGGAGGAGGAGGAGTTACCCGATTAAGAGTCAGATTCCCGAAATCCGGTCGTTAGAATTGACAGTCAAGGCCGTGAATTTGTGGGGTGATTGTGGCACCTTTGTGTGTGTGTGTGTGTGTGTGTGTGTGTGTGTGTGGGTGAATGATCTGCATTGCCTCCGTCAACAGAGCATGAGGGACTGCTGACGCGGCAGAGGGGCTGGAGTAAACACCGCAGTGTGTGAGGATGTGCTAATGGAGGACGAGGAGGAGGAGGAGGAAGAGGAGGAGGAGGGGGTGGAAAGGGACACGAAGGAAGGACAGACAAGAGAATATCGAGAAAAGAATAAAGACAAGAGGAGGAGGAGGAGGAGAAGAGGGAAGGGACTCAAAGGATACAAATTGGTAGCAAAGTAGAGTAAATTTCCATCGTTTTTATTAAAGACGCGTGGTTGGGTGAGAGAGGGAGATGAACAGTAGTAGTAGTAGTAGTAGTAGTAGTAGTAGTAGTAGTAGTAGTAGTAACAACGAAATCTGTGAGTCCTACTTAAGTTTGTGTATAAAGTAAAGTATCTGATATTGAGGGTTGGAGTCTGTGTAGGAGAGTATAGGTGAAAGTGTGATTGTAAAAGAGAGCGTGGATGATAAGAGGGGAAGCGGAGGAAGAGGGAGAGGGGAGAAAGTTTAGGTGGTGGTGGTGGTGGTGGTGGTGAGCTGAAATGGATAAATCATGTAAATTCGGAGATATGCATAACAAAACGAGGTGGAAAAACAAGGAAAAATAAGAATAACATGAATATGTAAAAGAAGGGAAGCATGAAAAATTGTAATAACCAGAGAGAGAGAGAGAGAGAGAGAGAGAGAGAGAGATAATCAACTAGAGTTACTAGACTGATAAACATAGAGGCAGAAACATAACACATTACTATAGAACTAAGAGTAATGGAAGAAGAGAAGAGAAGAAGAAAAGGAGGAGGAGGAGGAGGAGGAGGAGGAGGAAAGGAAGAGGGAAAGAACAAAAAAGATGAAGACGAGGACTAGGACGAAGGAGGAAAAAAAAATCGAGAGAGAAGGAATAATATAACGGATGAAGAGGAGGAGGAGGAGGAGGAGGAGGAAGGAGAAAAGAAGAAGAAGAAAAGAAGATGAAGATATTTGACCATTAGGGGTTTCTTTCCTTGGTAATTGCGCTGGGGACTCCCTGGGCCACCCCTTCACTCCCATCCCCGCCCCCAAGGGATTCCTGAGTTGAAGGAGAGGACGCGAGGACGAAGGAGGAGGAGGAGGAGGAGGAGGAGGAGGAGGAGGAGGAGGAGGAGGAGGAGGAGGAGGAGGCGGTGTGGCGGGAGCGTGTGTGGTAATGATTAGTTAGGGGAAAAGGAAATCGTGTGTGTGTGTGTGTGTGTGTGTGTGTGTGTGTGTGTGTCTACATCTCTTTATAATCGTCATGAGGTTAAAAAAAAAAAAAATAGAAAATTGAATAGACAAACCTCTCATTTCACTCACTAATTTCAATAACACTTTAATTACAAACACCGTAACACTAATTGTGAATAATCATTCAAAAACACCTTGCGAGTTAAGTTAAATGGTGTGTGTGTGTGTGTGTGTGTGTGTGTGTGTGTGTGTGTGTGTGTGTGTGTGTGTGTGTGTGTGTGTGTCTGTGTGTGTGTAGGCTCGGTGGCAAAGCTCAGGTGTGCCAGGGACGCGAGACAGGTTAATTACTTCATTCCCCCACCCCTCTCCCCTCCCTCCCTCTCTCCTTCCCCCTTCCTTGTGCCTTCCCCATTCCTTTACCGCCCCCTACGTAAAAAAAAAAAAAAATGAAAAAAAAAAATTCCTCCGCGTGTCATAACTGAAGGTGAAATTAGGAGGAGGAGGAGGAGGAGAAGGAGGAAAAATAGTCGAAAGAGAGTAGGAATAAAATAACAGATGTAGAGGACGAAGAGAAGGAGGAAGAGGGGGAGGAGGAGAAGGAGGAGAAGGAGAAAGGTGGAAGAGGAAGAGGAAGAGGAGGAGGAGGAAAAGAAGGAGGAAGAAGAGAGGAAATACCAGAAAGAACTAGGACGAGGAAGAGGAAGAAAAAAAAATGCTCAACAGTGAGAAAAAATGTAGATGAAAAGAAGGAAGAGGAGGAGGAGAAGAAAATGAATATAAAAACAACGAAAACAAATGATAAAAAGAACTATAATAAAGAAAAAACTATACATGAGGCAAACAAAAGCTACAGACAAAAAAAAAAAAAACATTAAAATACCTGGGATAAAATAGAAGGGATAGGTGTGTAGATAGTTAAGGTGAGAAAGATCAGGTATGAATCATTAGGTACGTACTCTCTCTCTCTCTCTCTCTCTCTCTCTCTCTCTCTCTCTCTCTCTGTTGGTGTGCTTTTTGGAATAGTTAATTTTATGTATCTACCACAAAGTTAGATACGTATTGTGTTATCTTTACGAGGAACCAGTGATGCAAGGTTGCTGTTTAAATAATGTGTGTGTGTGTGTGTGTGTGTGTGTGTGTGTGTGTGTGGTCAGTTAAGGCAAAACACCAGGAAAAGGGGGAAAAATGTCGTACACACCTAGATAAATAGGGAAAAACGAAGGAAAGAGAGAGAGAGAGAGAGAGAGAGAGAGAGAGAGAGAGAGAGAGAGAGAGAGAGAGAGAGAGAGAGAGAGAGAGATAACAGTACATAGATCATTCTCATTTTTTCCTTATTTTTTCCAGACTAATGTCTACTACTACTACTACTACTACTACTACTACTACTACTACTACTACTATTACTACTACTACTACTACTACTACTACTATTACTACTACTACTACTACTACTACTACCACCACTGCCACCACCACCACCACCACCACTACTACTACTACTACCACCACTACCACCACCACCACCACCACCACCACTACTGTTTCGACCCCAAGAAAACTGACTGATTGTTCAAGGATACAATAACAAAAAAAAAAAAATGACGGAAAGAAAAAAAAGCCTCAGAAAACAAAGAAGCATAAACAAAACAATACACACAAAAAAGAAGGAGTTCCACAAGCTAGGCATGTGAGGTGACAAGGCTTCGTGAGGTGGTTTCATTATCTGCTGCAGGTGTGTGTGTGTGTGTGTGTGTGTGTGTGTGTGTCAGGTGTAGGAGAGGAGAGGTGCATGGGGCGTGGCAGGACAAGGATAAGGTATGTGTTCTTGGGTATTTGTGTGTCTAATATCAGGAAGGTTGATAATGGGGAAAAGAAAAAGAAAGAAGAAAGTGAAAGTAAATATATAGAAAACTCCCTCAAATGTTTCCGTAGGAAGATAGGAAAGTGAAAAAGTAGTAAATATGATGAAAATGAACTAGTAAATATTAAAAGAAATCCAGTAGGAAGGAAAAAAAAAAAGAATATTCTTGAGGTTTTCGTAGTTTAAGTAGTTACTGACAAACTGAATAAAACTGGAAAAAATTTGTAAATATTAAGATAAGTACCGTAGGAAAGAAAAAAGTTAATATTGTTGTGGTTTTCAGAATTTTATTGAGTCTTCTTACAGTTTAGGTAATATTGACAAACAGAATAGGGATAAGATGAGTAAGAAAAGTTGAATATGCTAATGGTTTTAAGATTTTATTGTATTATTCTTACATTTTAGGTGTTTATTAAGGTTATTTAAGGGATACCTACCATAAAGAAGGTAAGAAATGGATATACAATGCAGGGAAACAAGTTTAGATAAGAGAGTGAATTTTTTTTTTTTTATTATTTTGACATTTAAAATTCCTACATTAATAAGTCGTATACATTTAAAATTTGTGATTGTGTTAGTGTTTTTTTTTTTTTTTGTATAGGTTTCTCACTTTTTTTCATTCGTTTTGTTTCGCTTTAGTTTTATTTTTTTTTTTTGGTTTTCTCATCTTTGTGTTGTTTTTGTGTTTCTCTAATCCCATGATTCTTTATTTTTTTGTGTGTGTTTATTCGTCATTTAATTATTATTTGCATTTTCAAATTCTGCCCATGACCGTGTTACTACTACTACTACTACTACTACTACTACTACTACTATTACTACTACTACCACATCCACCACCACCACCACCACTAAACAACCGAACAAATGCAGGGAATTAGCAACATTTTAATACGATAATGACAAATACTCAATCCAAACTCACCCACCCACCTACACCCGCCCACCCGCCCACCCAGCCCACACCCACCCACCCACTCACGCAGGAAAAGCCTTGAATCCGACCGACATCCTTCCTAGCGTCAAGTCATCCTGTTTAGATTAGTGTATCCTTGTATCCTTTCGTTTTTTTATAGTGTGTGTGTGTGTATGTGTGTACGTGTGCGTGTGGCGTGTACGATAGTTATAATTTTTTGCGCACGATGATCAGCACCATTTCAACGCCCCACCCCACCCCGCCCCACCCGAGGAAGAAAACGTAATGTATGTAGAATGATAAATGTATAATAATAACGTGTGCAATGTACGACTATTACATATATACATTTTTAGTTAATATACCTTTTGACGTTGTTGTATATATATATTTTCTTTTAAGTTTGAGGTAGAAATGTTTTTGATAAGATAAAGGCGAGGAGGAGGACGAGGGGGAGGAGGAGGAGGAGGAAGAAGAAGAATAGAAGAATTAAATGAAGATAGATGAAGATAAGGATTGAAATGAGGATAGCATAAAGAGAATGAGGATTATATGAGGGAGATAGATGGAGATGGGTAAGATAAGGGAGAAGGAAATAGATAGATAATGGAGAATAACGAAGGAGGAGGATAAGGAATAGGATGAGGATTATAATGATGAAGATTGATGGATGCAGAGTAAAAAATGAGAAAGGAGGGAAAAATAAAGAAGAATAATGAAGGAGGAAGATGAGATGTTGAGGGAGTTAGGTAAAGATAATGATGAGAGAGAGAGAGAGAGAGAGAGAGAGAGAGAGAGAGAGAGAGAGAGAGAGAGAGAGAGAGAGAGAGAGAGAGAGAGAGACTAAATAAGGAAATATGACAAGGGAGGAAGTAAAACAGTGCTAATAAAGAAAGAGAAAGAGGGAGAGAGGAAATAGGAGTTATAGATAAGAATGTATAATAAATAAGATAAGAAAATGTTGAGGATAAGGAAGAATACCAAAAGAGATAAGAAATATATTAAGTAACGTAGAATAAGAAAAGGAGAAAAAAGAATGTTTGAATAAAGGAGAAATGGAGGATACAGGTAAAAATAAGGTAAAGTAATATAAACGATAGGAAATCAATACCTAGGAACTACATATTTATACGATTCCTATAGGAGTCTGGAGGGAGTATTTTATATAATGAATAACTGGAGGGATAAACATGAATGGATTTGTATTAACGAGCGTTATTCATTCAACTTTATTCTGAAACACTCCTGCGCCGCACCTCCACTACTTTCAAAAATCTCTAGTTGAAGTAAGACCGTTTCTTAAGAGTGTTTTTACGCTTCTAATGGCAAGTTAACAAGATTTCTATATTACTAACGGGAGAAACACTCTTGAGAATCCGGCTAATCATCTCTGGCCTTTAGAAAATAGTCGCGGTGAGAGAGCAGTGTTTCAGAATAAGAACCTCTCTCTCTCTCTCTCTCTCTCTCTCTCTCTCTCTCTCTCTCTCTCTCAAACACACACTCGAGTCAGTTTTGATAAGCCTGCCTTCAAGAATTTTGTTCACGTTTTCTTTTCACCCGCAGGAAGAAAACGAGGAGGTAGATGTGCTCTATCTCTTTTTCCTGAAGAATTTGGGGGCCTTGGAACGCTGGGGCGTCGGCTGGGAGGGGATGGGGGCCTGCACAGGGGCGGGGGGGCCGGAGTAGCAGGGGGCGCCGCCATCGAAACTAAGGGTCCGCCTCTCGTCGTCTTCAGGAGAGCTGGGGGGTGTGGGGGGTCTGGTAGGGCGTGACCTTGGGGGAGGGGGGAGGAGGAAGGGGAAGGTTGTGTTTATACGTAAATGTAGGTTAGACAGACAGACAGACAGACAGACACTTGAACACACATGCATTTTTATTTTCTACTTGGTTTGTTTCAATTTATTTCTATTCTCTCTCTCTCTCTCTCTCTCTCTCTCTCTGGACTGTATTCTGAAATACTACTGCGCCACACCTCCTTTCAAAGGGCTCTGTGTACGTAGTTAAAGTTACACAGGTTTTCAAGGCTGTATTTACGGCTCTTGTGACAAATTAACAATATATCTACATTATTAACAGGAACAACAGTCTTAAGAACACGGCTAATCATCTCTGTGGCCTTTGAAAATAGTCTTGGTGAGAGAACAAAACGTTTCAGAATACGCTCCTCTCTCTCTCTCTCTCTCTCTCTCTCTCTCTCTCTCTCTCTCTCTCTCTCTCTCTCTCTCTCTCACTCACTGCGATGTTTGGGACCTCTGCCGCCTCTGTCGCTCAAGCTGGCGGGGCGTGAGGTGGGACCCGTGGTAGGATCTCAAGGATCTCAGGAAGGATACGAGACACCCCATGGCTGCCTCCTGTTGCTGAGGGTGTAGGAGGGGCTGCAGGAAGGACGCGGTGGGCTGCAGGAGAGAGGATGTATTAATAACTGAAGGAGAGGAGAGGAATGGAGGAGAGGAGAATTAAGATGATGGGGAGGTAGGATAGAGAGAGAAAAGGAGGTGAAGAATGGG
>NC_087184.1:7162719-7177719 GCF_035594125.1 Scylla paramamosain
TATTACGTAAGGTCGAATTAGTGTTATTACATAAAGGTAGGATAAGTGTTTGCTAGTTTACATAATGATGTAGCAGTAGTATTAATGTATTTTATCACGAAAGGTTTTGTATTCACTATTACCAATTTTTATTTCCTTCACTTTTTTTTTACGAGAACCAGTCTAGTGTAGCGTATATCATTGTCTTCATATGTAAAAACTAATGATAATTGTGCTTTTGAAATAATGAAACGCTAGATAAACCAAGGTTTGAACTAGTGAAGCCTTGACGAAACGAACGAAGCTAATGATACAAACACTGGATGAAGCACTGATAGAACCTGTTGTAGTTTGTTCACCATATAGAGAATAGCAACGTGTTATTTTCTATGCTATTGAAGTACTGGTGAGGAATGAAGCACCAGATGAACCAAACGAACCACTGAATAAAGCACAAATAGAAACTTACCTTGCTGGGGCGAAGAGACGGAAGTATGTGCGTGCGTGTGTGTGTGTGTGTGTGTGGGAGTATGTGGCGTTGCTTCGTGGAATCAAGACGTTCCGTGACAAGGATGGCTTGTCACTATCACCACCACGACCACCACCACCAACACCCTGACGACGCCGCACCACGCTGCCGCCGCCGCCTCCACCACCACCACCACCAACGTGAGTCGTATTGCTATTCCTTGTCACTTGATGAACGTAAGACTTGTTGGCTGGCGCGTTGTCGGTGAATACACTGTAATTTTGTTAAAAGATCGAAAGACTCCTCTCCACTCAGTGATTATTTTTTTTTATTTTTATTTTTTTTTTTCGTTGTTTTGTTTTTTCGTTGTGTTGCTTGTCCTCCGGCCGGTCTTCGAGGTATTGCAAAGCTCTTTAAAGCTTTTTTTTAAGTTCTTTTCCCTTGTATTTTTTTCCTATTTCATATATGTAATTTATAGTGATATTTAGAGGTTTCCGTTTTCTTACTTTCAATATTTTCTTATTTTCTATGCTTTATTCCTTTAATGGGGTTTCGTTTTTTTTCATATTTTTAATACTTTGTTCCTTTATTTTTTTCTATTTTTTTCCTATTAGTTTTTTTTTTTTTTTCTCCATTTGCCAAGCCCCGTTACTTCCACTTTCTGAAATGCCAGGATTGTCTGAGCTAGATGACGGATTGTTTATAGAGTACTGTGAGGGTTGTTTTGCGGTATCTCTTGGAGGTCTTAAAGCAAAGATGGTAGGGGACGCGTGTTAAGTGACTGTAGATGGTGAGACAGTAAGTGTTTGTGTGAAGTGAGATTTTTCTCTGATTAAATGAGGGAAGTGGGGTTTTCACAATAAGATTTAATAGAGGTTGTTTTTGATACTGTAGGAAGGGCATAAGAATTATAGAATCTTGTAGGGTTGATAATTGGCCTCACATGTATAGAATGATGAATTAGACTATATGGTATAACAGTGGTAGGGATTTTGTCATGGGTGGCATAGAAACTGAAAGGGATTTACAGAATGCAGATTTGATTGTTAATGGTAAAGGTAAGGGAAGTTAAAATGTAAGGCAAACTAAGCAGACCAGAGAAAGTAATGCCAGGTGAGATAATGATGAGGGAAGGTAAGGTTAATGATGACAGGTAAGATGTATATGTAAGGTGAGATTAATAGTGACAGATGAGATAATGGTGTCAGGTAAGATTAATGAGTGAGGGTAATGATGCCAGATAAAGTAAATGTAAGTGAAGGTTTTTGTTGCCAGGTGAAGTAATTAATGTCAGGACAGGTGAATGATACAGTTCAGTAATAGGAATTGTTTAATAAGGCACCCTTTGAGGAATCACACAATAGGATTTTGAGTGCAGCAGAGCATCTCAAGTTGTCCAGCCATGCAGTGTTATTCCTTCACACTGGAGAGAGAGAGAGAGAGAGAGAGAGAGAGAGAGAGAGAGAGAGAGAGAGAGAGAGAGAGAGAGAGAGAGAGAAACAATAAATCGGTTCGGTGTAGCACACAACAAATGCAGCACAGGTTTTTGAGAACTAGTATACAGATCAGCTCAGGTCATTCACACCTCTAGCCTACGGTTGTCATAAAGTGCGTTCCTTCCCTTCACTTCCCACATGGTTTTCCATCAAGAATGGAACGCCTTTACAAACGTTTACATTATATAAGGAAGTTTATTCATGTTTTTACAGAATGGTTAAGTTGTCTGTACAGTGAAGCCTTTTAACTTAGAGTAGTAAGCAGGTTTTCAGTAATTTTAGTGATCTGAGCAACCAATTTACCTTTAGATAATAATTACTGCCTCTAAGAATGAGGATATACAGGTAAACAGGATGGATAGGTGAACAGTCACTTTGCATACAGGTAGGGAGTGACTGAACTGAGACAAAGGATCTGAATTCATAGCTGCTGCTGCTTCTGCTGCATATTAAGTACAAGTAATGTTAGAATAGCTGATGCACCAGTCTGCCAGTCACCAGCCTCGGCCGGCTACATTGTTCAAGCCATACATGGGTAATACTGCTCATGTACAGGTGTATACAAACTATTACATCAAGTATACTGCAAGTAAAAACTCCCTTAATAGTATTTAGTTCCAGATCCGGTGTAGTTATGGCTGGCAGCGTCTGTGCCACACTGGCGTGAAACTTATGCATCTGGCAACAACTTAAGATTACATGTCATTAAGTACGTAAGTACTGTATGAATTTCCTTCAGTTTTAATTTAGCACTGGAATGTTTGAGCTTTTTATATTATAAAAATAATTATCAGTCTAGAATTTGGATTTAATGGAATGTTTGAAATTATCTTTACTGGTAAGGATACTCATGACTTGAGACAGCATTTAATGCTATAATAATCCTTGAAACAGCTTCTAAGGCCCATATTGAGAAATGGTCTGTTCTCTTACCATGACTATTTTCGAAAGCTACAGAGATGATTGGCCAGGTTCTCAAGAGTGTTTCTCCTTCCTGTTAATCATGTTGAAATCGGCCAGGTTCTCAAGAGTGTTTCTCCTTCCTGTTAATCATGTTGAAATCTGTCACAAAAATCATATAGAAACCCTCTTAAAAACCTGTGCTGCTTCAACTGGAGCCTTTTGAAAATAGTGACAGGCAGAAGTGTTTCAAAATATGGTCCTTAATGCTATAACCTTGGACTTGGTAAGCTTGGCTGCTAAATAAGGGTGAGATTTACCTTAGCACCAATTGATTTTTTAATGCACACAGTTTGTCTTCTAACTGAGCAACACTTGTCTGTAACTCAACCTGTGATGCCCAACAGGCACAGAACAATGCTAGCTTTTAGTAGTAGTCAGGCTTTCCAATTTGTCTAAAACACTTGAGCAGCTTCCTCTTTGATATGTAACAGTAGAGACAAGATATGTACTTCTCAACAAAAGCATACAAGACTGCACAGTTTATCACTATTGATATTTTTTTGCATTTAATAATTACAGCTCCATTTGATATATAAATTAATTACAAAATCCCATTCCCATATAATTTTATCCATCACCAACAAATACAACACAGGGGCCATGCATTATGATGGCAGCAGTCTATGGTAGTAGAAGTAGTGCTCCTTGGCAGATGGCAGCAAGAAGCCACACACAGATGTAACATGGAAAATCACATCTTACTCACACTGTTTTCTTTCACTCCACTTCAGCAACCTTTGATGAAATACAACCTTAGTTAGTAAGTAGTAATCTTCCACACCTTACTTATTATTAGGAGGTCCTGGTGGTTTTCTCTAATCAATCACAGGTCACAACACCATATCATCCTTGACTTTATCACATCTCATGGACAGTAAACAGGTCACCTCCTGCAAGTTGTACTACTTTTCTCACACCAACAATCTCACACAACAGTAACAAGCCATCACATCTTCATCCTTTCTTTATCTTGTCCCTTATTCTTCTTGCAGGTCACCTCCGGTCACCTCCATCTTCATCCTCCTTTACAATGTCCCTTTTCTTGTTACAAACAGGAACAGTTGTGGGCCCACCTTGTCCATTAGTCATGTCCCTCTTTCTTGTTGCAGGGGTTCCAGGACATCAGGACAAGCTTGGGAATGCACAGGCAGCCCCCACAAGCACAAGGATGGTTGCTTAGAGAGCAGAGCCAACATTTGATATAGAAGCATCAGCAGGTGGCTGGGAGGTGAAGGGTGTGCATACAAGGTGCAGGAGTGAGGAGTGGCTGACAGATGCTCTTCTCCTCCTGCCAAGACAAAAACTTGCACGGGAAGCCCAGACAGACACACAGATGCACACATTGGAGGCCGCGTTGCTCCAAGGGGAGATGGAGGGGTGACTACAGTATGTGCACAGGCAACCAACCAACCAAATGTCATTCTTCCCACCCTTTATTATAAAAAACATAAGTACAAACAGGCACTTCAAAAATATATTTACAAAACAAATATGCAATTTATTAGAACTTTCTTCATAGCTTTTTGTTGGGGTCATAGTTCTCAAACTTCCACTTTTGCCGACCCTCCTCCAGACTGCAGTCCTCCATGACAAGCTTCTTACGGTCCTGTGAGATGGCCAGGCACTTCTTGCTGCTGCCGTGGATGATGCGGTTCGTCTGAAAGGTTGTGGTGAGTCTCAGTTTCCAAGAATCCAATTAATTGTTTGGTTATGATTATTAACAAGGATGATAATAAAGTAAATCCTACAAGTATCACTTGTAGTTGTTGTCCAGTGTCTATATACATTCCCTATATTTCCATTTTTCCACTTTATTCCCACTGCATCATGGTATGTCTTGTGCCAACTGAGCCAACTGAGATGAAAATTTGCTTACCACCCTTCTCAGAATTTATTCTATCACTTTGCAGTATATATTTATAAAGCAGTCCTGAGTAGAAGGTGATGAGCAATGAGCAATTGGACTTTAACATTCTTAAAGTCAATGCAATGCAAGTGAATGGGACTATATTCCTAAAAAGTGTGCATGTGTGCATTTTAAGTGAAAGGACAAAATTGATGGTTGCTTTTTAAAAGCAGTTTTTACATCAGGCTTGTAAGAGGGACAGAGAGGGAAATAGCTTTGGGGGGCAGCTCTGTTCATAAAACTAGATGTAAGGTGTCTCATATGATCTACAATATTGTAGAACTTGATTATAGGTATCTGTAATAGTAAAATTTATATTTTATTATTTGAAAATCAATTTCTTATTTTCAATTCAGTCTCAACTTGAACTTGTTATTTCTTGTGCTTGCACCTTGCCTAGTCGAACTCTTTCAGCTGTCTGTCAACATCTATCTTTCCTTCTTGCTGGAAGTTTGCCTACATTCAGCCTGTTCCTAAAAATCCCTCTAACTACTGTCCTATTGCCTTAATTTCCTGCCTATCTAAAGTTTTTCAATCTATCCTCAACAGGAAGATTCTTAAACGTCTATCACTTCACAACCTTCTATCTGATTGCCAGTATGGGTTTCATCAAGGCTGCTCTACTGGTGATCTTCTGGCTTTCCTTATTAAGTCTTGGTCATCCTGTTTTAGAGATTTTGGTGAAACTTTTGCTGTTGTTGTCTTGGACATATCAAAATCTTTTGATAGAGTCTGGCACAAAGCTTTGATTTCCAAACTACCCTCCTACGGCTTCTATCCTTCTCTCTGTAACTTTGTCTCAAGTTTCCTTTGTGACCGTTTTGTTGCTGCTGTGGTAGACAGTTACTGTTCTTCTACATCTATTAACAGTGGTGTTCCTTAAGGTTCTGTCCTGTCACCCACTCTCTTCTTATTATATTCATCAATGGTCTTCTTAAGCAAACTTGTTGTCCTATCCACTCCTACGCTGATGATACCACCATGCACTTTTCCATGTTTTTTCATAGACGTCCAACCCTTCAGGAAGTAAACATTTCACACAGGGAAGCCACAGAACGCCTGACTTCTGATCTTTCTAAAATTTCTGATAGGGGCAGACCAAACTTGGTATTGTTCAATGCTGCAAAAACTCAATTTCTCCATCTATCAACTCGACACAATCTTCCAGACAACTATCCCCTCTTCAGTGACACTCAACTGTCCCCCTCTTCTACACTGAACATCCTCGGTCTGTCCTAATCTGAATTGGAAACTTCACATCTCGTCTCTAACTAAAACAGCTTCTATGAAGTTAGGCGTTTTGAGACATCTCCACCAGTTTTTCTCACCACTCCTCCTAGCTGCTAATTCTGTACAAGGGCCTTATCTGTCCATGTATGAAGTATGCTTCACATGTGGGAGGGGGGTTCCACTCATACCGCTCTTCTAGACAGGGTTGAATCAGAAGCTTTTCATCTTATGACCTCCTCTCCTCTAACTGACTGTCTTCAGCCTCTCTCTCATCACCGCAATGTTACATCTCTAACTGTCTTCTACTGCTATTTTCATGCTAACTGCTCTTCTGGTCTTGCTAACTGTATGCCTCCCCTCCTCCTCCAGCTTCACTGCACAAGACTCTTCTTTTTCTCACCCCTATTCTGTCCACCTCTCTAATGCAAGAGTTAACCAGTATTCTCAGTCATTCATCACTTTCTCTAGTAAACTCTGGAACTCTCTGCCTGCTTCTGTATTTCCACCTTCCTAAGACTTGAATTTCTTCACGAGGGAAAAGTTTCAAGACACTTATCCTTCAATTTTTGATTACTGCTTTGGACCCTTTTATGGGACTGGCATCTCAGTGGATTTTTTTTTTTTATTGGATTTTTGTTGCCCTTAGCCAGTGCCCTTCCCACATAAGAAAAGAAAAAAAAAATTTATCCTGATTGGCAGACTGGCAGTGGAGTGGTGTGCTGTGGATTGCTCACCTCTGGGCTATACTCCCAGTACTGGTTTCCCTTGGAGCCATGGCACGGGTACAGGATCACATCACTGCCAGCGTAGTCCATGCAGGCTTCATCTCGCCGGATCTCCCCTTCCTTGCTCAGCATCCAGTACTGCAAGGCAGAATGCTTTTAGTCTTCTGCATGACACCAGCATGCAGTGACTGGATGTCAGGACTTTCCATATCTGCTTGGCTTTATGAATTTGCTGAAGTCACTGTTTCTGACATTTTCAGTTATTGTAATTATACAATAGTTCTTTTCACAAATAGCTTGACATCAGTAATATCTCAGAATATCCATGATAATAAATAAATTACTTCTACTAACCAAACCTGGTGCAGGATGTTATATTACCTTGTAGTGCTGTAGATATACTGTGCTTGTTGCACTGCTGGGCAGGAGTCAAGACTACATCACTGAAGTCCTTACAACAGCACACTGAAGTGTGCACTCACACACTGCACCTGTCCCAACACAGAGTACTGAACATACTCACCTGCCCACAATGGCTGGAAGGGAGCCGGGGTGTCTCGCTTACCTGGTTGCCGCCCTGTTTGTGGCAAGGCCAGAGTCCCACTGGCTTGTGGTTGTCCTCCGGCTTGGCAGGCGAGTCCACGCACTGTCCCGTGGCCAAGTTGTGGACCTGTTGCACAGACAACACTAACTACCACCATTGCCACCACTACACAGCCTCTCCATGCTACAGGCTCAAAGGGACAGAGCGGCCAGAAGGCTGAATCTGTCAACGCATTATGTGGTCTGTGTCTCTTCGTCTCAACACGGTTACTTCTGGTCAGAGTTTGTGGCTCAAGCAGTGACAGGATGCAAACATTGGTGCTTGCTTGGGAATGAGGAGAGTCAAGAGCAGAGACAACAGTTCACTCTTTAGGAAGAGGAGGCTGAAGGAGGATATTTTTCTAGGTTGTAGAGTACTCAAGAGCTCTGTGAACACTTTGGTGCCATCACAGTACTAGTAACTATGGATGCCAATTAGTTAAATTTGTATTTATTTATGATGATTTAACTCACAAATTACAACAAAATATTTTAACTCACAAATTACAACAAAATAATTTTAATGATTTATGGTTTTAACTGTCTATAATACCTAAAGTGCAGCATTCAGTTGGGAAAACAATGGAGTTTTGCAGGGACTAACAAAGGAATGGGGTCAAGATTGATGACATACACTCACCCATGAACTGACAAGGTTTTGTGCTTAGTGTTTGTTGAGGAAATGCATTGAGTGTCAGACAGCAGAGTGACATGACTTCCCTTGACCCTCGTGATGGGAGGCGTCAAGGAAGGACTACTGTTGATGGCTGCCCCTTCACTGTCTGAGATATTTCTCTATTCATTTGAAAGGGTAAGTGTGTGAGTCATTGGAAAGTACAGAGGTGGTCTAGAGGCTGGCTAGAGACAGGATACAAATTCACTGATGTACTTGATAAAAATAATTAGGGTGATAATAATTAGGGAGTGGCAACAGTTCCTTGTGAGGGATACTGTGGAACTAAACACTGGTATCTGTAGGGAGCAGATCTTGTGTGATTCTGAACATCTAAAGCTAATAGGAATCCATATTTGCTCTAAGAATCCAATCTAGCTTAAACAAGAACACCACACAAAAATAAACTAGGTAATTAATATTTCTAGAAATAATCATTCAAACATACCTACATACACAGGACAAACATACATATGTACAGAGGGCAGGAAACTTGTATAAACAACGCAATGTACACGAACAAGGGAAAGTAATTGAACTGACGTCCCAGACTTAAAGAAATAATTGTTCCAGATGTGAAAAAACGAAAACAAAAAATCAGGCAGAGTATACAGGATGAGGGAAGCATTAGTGAGGTACAGACTGTGCAGGGGTCAACACAGGCACACAAGACAAGCAAACTGTATAAACCCAAGCAACCAAATCAAAGCAAAGCAAGGCAAGGCAAAGCAGAAAAAAAAAAAAAAAAGGACTTCAATCATGCAAACCTTTCGTGGACCTGATGAATCAGCCCAGACTGGGCCAGACTGAACCAGACCACGCGCAGCTCCAGGTCGCGAGTAGCATGTCTGTGCCTCGGGTAAACTAAACTAGTCCTGCTGTACTGTGCCGGCCCCACTACTCCCTCTAGGATATGTTACCTGGTTGCCCCCCTGCTTGTGGCATGGATAGAGGCCCACTGGCTTGTGTAAGTTAGCACGACGAGCAGGGGAGTCGAGGCAAGTGGACCCACCAGCACCCAAGTTGCGGACCTGTACATGGGAGGAAGTGCCCAGGGCAGCATGTGAGCTCCCCTTAACTGCTCCAGGACACCACACCACACACACAAGCCCCAGTGAGGGTCAGAAATGCAGCACACACTCCTTACAGGGAATGTATGGAGGGTAAATCTTTTTGTACACCTCCCTACTTCACTTATTTTTATTTCTATTCAGATATTTCTAAGGGATTTATACAAGCCCCAGTGAAGGTTAGTAGTGCAGCACATATATCCTACATTGCCTCGGAATGTATGAAAGGTAAACCATTTTGTACACCTCCCTACATTACCTGCTGAACTTTTGTGGGTTTCTATTGGTAATTCAGAGATGTCTAAGGGAGGGTTAGTAATCAACAGACACTCCCTACACTGCCTTAGGGAAGATAGGGAAGGCAAACTGTTTTGTACACCTCCCTATATCACTAAATTTGGGGGAATTTGTATGGTTAATTCAGGGATTTTGAAGAGTTAGTTGTGAGAGTCAGTGATGCAGCACACACACTGCCTACACTGCTTATACTAGGGCAGGCAGGTAGGTCTTTGTACAGTCCCTAACACATTGCTTGATCCTTCAGGGTTCTCTATGGGTAATTCAGGGATGTCTAAGGGTTAGTAATGCAGTACACTTTCTAACACCACTTACACTTTTGGGGACCTCTACTGCTAATTCAGGGATTTCTAAGGGATCTGTGTGATTAATTATGAGGTTTCTATAGAATTTGTATGGTTCTAAAGAATTCTTATGTTTGATTTTGAGAGTATATTGTTAATTATACTATAGCTAAGGAGTTTACATGGTTAATCCAGGGATTTTCTAAGGGATATCAAGGGTTAATTGGGGTTGTTAAATCTATTGTTTTTTAAAAAAAATGTACATGGTTAATTTAGGGACTTTCTAAAGGGTATCATTGGTTAATCTAGGAACATTCTAAAGGCCATCTACAATTAATTGAGGGTCATTCTAAAGGGTGTGCATAATTAGGTGATGAATTTCTAAAGTGGTTAATCCATGGGCATTCCAATGGGTATCTACAGTTAATTCGGTATGGTTAGTTCAGGGACTTTCTAAAGCGTATGTATGATTAGTTGAGTAATACACATTAGTTGTTAGCTAAGAAGGACACACACACACACACACACACACACACACACACACACACACACCAATCCTTCCTCAAAACAAGACATCGGTTATTCACAAAGGAGTGTTCAAGGTAGACTGGTGTGTTACAAGGGACAATGGTGCAATATTATAGGCGGAAAAATGCATTAAAGTCTCATTCACTCTGCCCCGCTGCTGCTCCCTCGCCTCAGCCTGGATTCCAAAGCGCTCATATTTGCATGTGGTAATTTGCCTTTTAGAATTTTGATTGCATGCCTCCTAGGGATTTCATTTTTTTTTTTGTGTGTGTGTGTGTGTGGGGCGCTTTTTTTCATTTTGGATTTTTCTTTTCTTTTATTGGACATTTAAATTTTTGGTTTTTAATTTAGACTGCAAATTTTGGACTTTTTCTCTTTTTGTCCTCTTAATTTTGGACTTTTAAAATTTTTCTGCACTTTTTCATTTTGCTTGAACTTTAGACTTTTTTAAATTTAGTTTTTATTTATTTTTTTTTTTAAGGAAAGTGTGAGGTGGTGATTAATATCTAGTGTGTTGAATTGTGACCTCTGATCGACCTAACCTAATGTGATCTTTGTTCTGGCATCCTAAATTTTCTTCCTTTCTTACATTCATTATTATCCTATTATTATTATTATTATTTTTTTTTTATGCTCCTATCACATTATTCTCATCCACTTTCAATCTCACTCTAATTATCCAATCACCTCTCTCTCTCTCTCTCTCTCTCTCTCTCTCTCTCTCTCTCCCTAAAATAATTTGAGTACAACTAGTTTCTTCTCAGTTTCCCATTTATAAGCTAATCCTGCTACCCGTTTAACTCACCACACTCAACGTTTTCTTTCATCACTCATCCTATTCCTCGTTTTCTTTCCTATTCGTCTTATGATTAACTTTCTTCTACATTCATATACTCCATTTTCTATAACACATTATATATATATATATATATATATATATATATATATATATATATATATATATATATATATATATATATATATATATTATTTTATTTTATTTTTCTATTGGCTATATTTTGTTATCAAGCGCATTTATCTCTTGTATTAATTTTGTAATCGCAATGTTAATGTATTAGTGTTAGTTTTTAATCACATACGTGCTCATATATATACACACACGGAAGGCTAAGCTCGCGCGCGCGCGCGCGCGTGTGTGTGTGTGTGTGTGTGTGTGTGTGTGTGTGTGTGTGTGTGTGTGTGTGTGTGTGTGTGTGTGTGTGTATACAGTGTGTGTGTGTGTGTGTATACAGTGTGTGTGTGTGTGTGTGTGTGTGTGTGTGTGTGTGTGTGTGTGTGTGTGTGTGTGTGTGTGTGTGTGTGTGTGTGTGTGTGTGTGTGTGTGTGTGTAAATACGCCCTAAAACACATCTCCATAATCATTTCATTTCTGTATAAAACTTCAAACATGAAAGCCCGGCCAAAATCATTAATTCAAACGCACACACACACACACACACACAGGGAGGGGTAGATGGGAAGGGAACGAGTGGGTATAGAGGAAAGCCTGAGGGTTTGCGGGGAGGGGACGCGGGAGGGGGGAGTGTGAGGCCAAAACTCCCATCATGCAACGCTGGTCTTGTGTGGGCTAAAAGTTTGCTCGATTCATTACAAATTTTTGACATGAAACTCGCACTGGCGAATTCCACTGACCCGATAAAAAAAAAAAAAAAAAAAAAAAAAAAAAAAAAAAAAAAAAAATTGGGGAGATGGGTAGGGGGAACGGAAGGAAAGGGGTGTTAAAATATTCTAGTATGTTTTTTTTATGTCTTCCTTTTCTGATATGCTAGATTTGTTAGTCTATCTGAATATTTTTTTTTCTTTCCTTTTTTTTTGTTCGCTTTGATTTGTGAATTCATTTATCTAAATACTTTGGTATGTACTTTTTACCCTCTTTTTTTTCTATATGTGAGTTTTGTTTGTCTATATCTAAATATTTGACTAGTTACTTTTTTCTTTCTTGTCGTCTTGATGTGTGAGTATGCTTGTTTCTAAATATTTTAGCACTATTTTTTCTTGTCTTCTTTTATGATATGCGAGTTTGATTATGTCTAAATATTCTCTTTTAATTGAAATTCGTTTATTCGTTTAAATGTCCTGTTATTTCTTTTCTTTTTCTCTTTTTTTTTTGATATTCCACTTTGTTTTACTTATCGAAATATTCAATAATTTTTTTTTTTGATAATACTAAAACAAGGCATATGCTAAAACTATCCCAACATTATCAACTACTTTCTTTTCTTAATATTTTCTCAAGGCCTCCATCAGACTGCAATAAATACTCTTACTTATTAGTGAAAAAAAAAAGACATACTAAAACTATTCATCGCATCACTACCAAATCACTTAACACTATTTCCTTTGCATTTCCTCTACGTTTCCATCACACCATAAACCCCTTTCTTTATTAATACTCAAAAAACAAGACATGCCAAAATCATTTATCCCACCATTACCCAAAATCCCTGACTTTCTTTTCTAAATATTTTTCTAATACCTCAATAAACCTCCTTTCTACATAAATACTAAGAAAAAACGGGACACATGAAAAAAAAAGACAAAAACAGCTCGCAAAAACTCACAAAACAAAAGCGTGTGAGTAAGAAAAACAAGAGCAACATAGTGCGTGAAGGACACTGAAACTCGTGAGCTGATTGTTGGTGCAAGGAACATTATACAAGTACAGTGACGGAGAGTACAATATGGTGACGCGGTGATGGTGACGCAGTGACAGTGACGCAGTGATACAAGAGAGGATAAAAAAAAAATTAAATAAATAAAAAAAAATAAATAAATAAATAGTGACGCTGTGAAAATGGCGGAGTGAAAGTGACAAATAGAAAACAGACAAAAAAATAAATGTAAAAGTTACCTTAAAAACTATAGATACTTTTGAGAGAGAGAGAGAGAGAGAGAGAGAGAGAGAGAGAGAGAGAGAGAGAGAGAGAGAGAGAGAGAGAGAGCCTATACAATACGTCTCAAAGTGATATATAGTAACCCATAAAGGACGGACACACACACACGCACAGCCCATACAAAATGTCCCATGGAAGATGTTAACAATACATTATTAAGCTCTTCTCTGTAATATAAGGAAGTCTTCAGTCTCACCTATAGATATTAAGAAGAAAAAGGGTAAGTTATGAGAGAGAGAGAGAGAGAGAGAGAGAGAGAGAGAGAGAGAGAGAGAGAGAGAGAGAGAGAGAGAGAGAGAGAGAGAGAGAGAGAGAGAGAGAGAGAGAGAGAGAGAGAAAATTTATACTTTTCGCTACTATGATCTTACTCTTCGTTATTTTTGCTAGTAATAGATATCATATTCTTACTTTGCTACCATTTTTTATATCTTGTTGCTACTTTTTTTTCCTGCCACTGTCTTACTCTTTCGCTACTTTCGGTAATAGTCTTTTTTTTTACTTTCCGCTACTTTTAACACCATTACCCTAACTTTTCACAACTTTAATCGCTACTTTCATCAACGAAAAAAATAGAAAGAAAAAAAATCACAACCATATTTTTCGCATTTTTTCATTTATCCAAGGAAGAAAATGGGGGGGGGAAGTTTACGACAACGAAATATATTAGAAGCTACGAATTTAAAGCCTTAATTTAGCCCCATCTGTATGTACCTGTGCTGGGAAGGTAATTAGGTTCAGGTGTGTTTTAGGTGTTGATGTTTAATAAGGAGAGAAAATGGGAATAGGAGGAATGGGTGGAGGGAAGGGGGGAAAGACTGGGGTACTGCTGTGTTTTTTATGAGCCTTAAATGGAAAATGGAAAGTAAACGTAATTAATTTTGTACCTGACAACTCGCGGACGAACAGGTGTGTGTGTGTGTGTGTGTGTGTGTGTGTGTGTGTGTGTGTGTGTGTGTGTGTGTGTGTACAAATTTGATGGGACTAAAAACACGCCAGTCTGAATCATGTCAAAACAAGCAAGCAAGCAAACAAACAAACAAACAAACAAACAAACAAACAAACAAACAAACAAAACTTTAATACCGAAACAACTCTACAAACTTTTTTACTTCATTATTTTCTTCACGCCATATTGACCGCAGCCCCCCCCAAAAAAATAAATAAATAAAATGCTCGCTTTGCTTAAAAAAATACTAATAATACTGAGACTTATTACAGTGCTAAAAAGAAAACGTCACTATGGTGCTAAAAACACAAATGAAAACAAAAAAAGACTCATTACAATAAAAATAATAATAAAAAAATTAAACGACTGCAAGAATAAAAGAATGTTAAGAAAAAAAAAGCTGCAAAAAAAAAATACTTTAAAAACCAACACTCATTACTTTCCAGCTTAAACAAAAAAACTAAACAAAACAAAAAAGAAAAAGAAAACACCACAATTCCCCTGATTACTTTAAAATTCAACACGACCACCACCATCACCACCTTCACCACCACCACCACCACCACCTGACATCATTCCGCGCCTTTTACTGAACTTGAAGGTTAAAAGGCCACATGTTGATCCAGCGGCAGGGGCAGTAAGCAGCTATTCCGACCTTCCTGACACGTGGCGATCGATGCGAGATGGATTCTAAACGACAGCACATCTGGTCCCAACTCAACCTAATTTTAAACTTCTCAGGGCGATTTTAAACTTCTCCAGGCGATATTTAGGTAATTCTAAGCTATCTAAAGCGAATTTAAACTTTCACTGGCAATCTTAAAGTAATTTCAAGCTTTTTAAGGCAATTTTGAATTTGTCAAGGTGATTTTCAAATCTCTCAAGGCAATTTTAAACTTCTCAATCCAATTTTAAACTTCCTAATCCAATTTTAGACT
>NC_087184.1:7182719-7207719 GCF_035594125.1 Scylla paramamosain
AAGAAGAAGAAGAAGAAGAAGAAGAAGAAGAAGAAGAAGAAGAAGAAGAAGAAGAAGAAGAAGAAGAAGAAGAAGAAGAAGAAGAAGAAGAAGAAGAAGAAGAAGAAGAAGAAGAAGAAGAAGAAGAAGAAGAAGAAGAAGAAGAAGAAGAAGAAGAAGAAGAAGAAGAAGAAGAAGAAGAAGAAGAAGAAGAAGAAGAAGAAGAAGAAGAAGAAGAAGAAGAAGAAGAAGAAGAAGAAGAAGAAGAAGAAGAAGAAGAAGAAGAAGAAGAAGAAGAAGAAGAAGAAGAAGAAGAAGAAGAAGAAGAAGAAGAAGAAGAAGAAGAAGAAGAAGAAGAAGAAGAAGAAGAAGAAGAAGAAGAAGAAGAAGAAGAAGAAGAAGAAGAAGAAGAAGAAGAGAGAGAGAGAGAGAGAGAGAGAGAGAGAGAGAGAGAGAGAGAGAGAGAGAGAGAGAGAGAGAGAATAATGACACGAAAAACACCATCACCACCACCACCACCACCACCAACAACAACAACAAACCAACCAAACCTCACAAAACGTTACCAGATCAAAGCCGATCCTCTCGTAGTAATATTTTTTGTACTCGTCCAGCCACACCTCGGCGAGACGGATGGAGTTCCTCTTCAAAACATTCACTCCCGATCGCCACTTGTAGGGGGAGCGTTTCCTGAAGATGTGGCCCACGTGGGAGCAAGGCACGATCTCCAGAGTGCCCCCACACATCCACGTCTGCGGGGAGAGGTGGGAGTGAGTGGCGAGAAGAAGGAGGGAGAGGGTGGAGTGAGGTAGTAAGCATGGGTAGTTATTTTTGAGAAGAAAAAGATGGGTAAAGATGAGTTAGTGAGTGTGTGAGTGAGTGAGTGAGAGGTGAGCGAGTGAGTGAGAGGTGAGTGAGTTTAATGGGTATGGGCAGAGATTTTATGGGTTTTAAGGATTCTGAGGTGAAAAATAAAGGAGACATTTATTTTTATGCTTTTGGGTGAATAACGTGTGTGTGTGTGTGTGTGTGTGTGTGTGTGTGTGTGTGTGTGTGTGTGTGTGTGTGTGTGTGTGTGTGTGTGTGTTTGGGAGAGTGAGTGAGAATGAGGAGAGATGAATGAGTTAGTGAGTGGGAGCAGTGATTTTTTTTTTTTTTTTAGGTTTATGAGGTGAGGAACGAAGGTAGGTGAATGAGTGAGTGAGTGAGTGAGTGAGAAGACAGGTGGGAGAGGCGAGTGAGAGTGAGGATGGGTAAGAGTAGGGAGAGGATTTGTTTTCTTTCATAACCATTCAATAGATTTACAAACATGCTTTTCTTTAAGGGATAAAGAAGAGAGGAAGAAAAAATGTGTGTGTGTGTGTGTGTGTGTGTGTGTGTGTGTGTGTGTGTGTGTGTGTGTGTGTGTGTGTGTGTGTGTGTGTGTGTGTGTGTGTGTGTGTTATGGAAGAGGTACTATAGCTAAAGGCAAACAAAGTAAACAAAAAAAAGGCTAAAAAAAAGGGGGGGGGGCTTAGAGAAGATCCAAGTCCCACCCCCCAAACAAAAAGCAGTCAAAAAGATAATCCAAAAATCTGACAACTCTGTGTGTGTGTGTGTGTGTGTGTGTGTGTGTGTGTGTGTGTGTGTGTGTGTGTGTGTGTGTCGCTTGTTACGGGAAGTGGTTAGTTGGCTAGGTTTAATGGTTGGCTTGGGCTTAATGGCTTGTGGGACGCGAGGCGAGGGTGGCACTACTGTTCTCCGGGGGGAAGGTGTGGGAGTATACCTGTGCACGCGGTGTGAAATTACAGGTAGGGGGTGCGACTTAGGCAGGGAGGGAGGAAGGAAGAGAGGGAGGTCGGAGAAGGGGGAGAGGGAGGGAGAAGGAATGGTGTGTGTGGGGTGGGGGGAGAGAGAGAGAGAGAGAGAGAGAGAGAGAGAGAGAGAGAGAGAGAGAGAGAGAGAGAGAGAGAGAGAGAGAGAGAGAGAGAGAGAGAGAGAGAGAGAGAGAGAGAGAGAGAGAGAAATATAAATTGTGCCTCCTCCTCCTCCTCTTGCTGCTCTTGCTACTACTACTACTACTTTTATTATAAGAGACTGACAAAAACATAAAAAAAAATGAGATAAAAATAAAAACAAAAACTAAGAATATAAAGCAAAACCTAACCCACCACACCACTTAAAATCTATCACTACTACTACTACTACTACTATTACTACTACTACTACTACTACTACTACTACCACTACTACTACTACTACTACTATGTACTTATTTATCCTCCTCCATTTATAAGTATAGGAAACCGATAAAAACAAAAGAAAACCTAAGAAAACAAGACAGAATATAACCTAACTGCATCAAACCTACCACCACCACCAACTATTACTACAACAACTACTGCCACAACTACTACCACAACTACTACAACAACCACTACCACAACTACTACCCACCTTGAAGGACAGCTCAAGGTTCTCGCCGCCCCAGATGTCAAAGCCCGAGTCGTAGGTGCCCAGGCGTTCGAAGAAGGCCTTGTCGATGGAAAAGAGGCCGCCTGCCATGGTGGGGGATCGCACAGGCTCGGCGGGGTGCTGGTGGCGCGCCCTCTCCTTGCTCGGAATGGCGTGCCAGTTGAACTACAGACGTACACACATACACACACACAGGTAACAGACACACACACACACAAAGGGAGGAATTAAAGTACATTAGTCAAATTTCTTTGGAGTTATGGATATGAATTGTGGTTATGAATAATCGGATAAAAAGTAAAGGTCTTTAAGGATGTTATGAAAAGCGTTATTATTATTATCATTATTATCTTTTTTTTAATGAATTTGAATGATGAAGAATGATCGGGTACAAAATATCGTAAGAATGAGAAGTACATGTAGGTAATGGACTGGTCAGATTTGTTTCTCTTTGTCTCTAAAGTTTAAAAATGAATGACAAATAGAAAAAAAAGGCAATTTAAGATATAATTCTGTTACTTATGTTTACTGAGAAGAAAAGATCAGCAAAACAATAAAAATTTTTCTTTACACATGTACCAAGGCTTATACTGATAGTGCTAAAACTCACTTAAATTCAGTACACTTTCATTTATATCCAAATGTTACCTGTCGCTCAAAGGTGAATAACAAACACGAAAGGAAATGAAACTGAACTCAAAGCCTTGAAAAACGATTATTGCAGGTGACAAAATGAGCACACCTGCGTATTATCAGTGTCACGTGACTTTTAGTGTGATTAGTGAGGGAGTGACAGAAGCGTGAAGAGAACAAATAGAAAATAGATTTGTTAGAAGGCAACTTTGATAGTAAACATCATTGTAGGTTTGTAATTTTTTATTTTGTGGTCAAAAGGGGAAAAATATGAAAATATAAACAAGTTGTTTTAAAAAGAGAAACAGCTTAATTTATTCATAATGCAGAATAATATTGATGATGATGATGATGATGATGATGATGATGATGATGATGATGGCGAAGGTGGTAATAATAATAATAATAATAATAATAATAATAAAATAATAATAATAATAATAATAATAATAATAATAGAGAAAAAACTACTTTAACTGAACGTCTGAAATATGAAAGAGCATATGGAAGACACATTGCAATAGCTTCAACAAAATAATAATAATAATTTAAGTTTATTAAGACAGTAGGTACAAATGATTTAATGATTTAAGGTCAAGCATCGAAACATTAACTTTATTTCTGGGAACTTTAATTAAGATGCAAAAACTGGATTAGGATGGACAGGTAGATGTGTTGAAGGGCAGATGTAATGAAGAAGAGGTGTGATGGACAGATGTGTAATGAGAAACACATGAGGTGAGTGACAGTTGGAGTGGCAACAGACATAGTAAGAAACAGGTGTGGTGAGGTGTGTAATGAAAAAATACGACAGTATAGTAAGGAAGAGGTTGACTGATTGATTGACTGACTGACAGACTGATTACATTCTGAAACCTTTCTGCCTGCACCTCGACTACTTTCAAAAGGCTCTAGTTGAAGGAACATGGGTTTTTAACGATTTTTTTCTGGTTTTAGTGACAGGTCAACAACATTTCTGCATTATCAAAGCGAGAAACACTTTTGAGAACCCGACTAATCATCTCTGTGGCCTTTGAAAATAGTCATGGTGGGAGAGCAGCGCGTTTCTAAATACGAATTGAGAAAAGTGTGGTGTGGGAAGAGGTGAGGTTAGGTTAGTTAGGATGACAAATGTATGGGTTAAAATCGATTAAGTGTGCTTTAATGTGGTGGGGGCGTGTGGTGGGTGCGTGTGGTAGGAGAGTGTGGTAGTGTGGTGGGTCTAGGTTGGGTTGTGTGGCGTCTGGTAAGCTTCAGTAAGGGTTCGTCTAGGTTCATGAAGCCAGGCAGTGAAGCGAAACAAAGAAGCATGCACAAGTTAAACCACACAAGGTGCAACACACGCGCGCACACACACACGCACGCGCACACACACGCACGCGCACACACACACACACACACACACACACACACACACACACACACAGACAGAAGCAAAATATATGCATAAAACAAACCACAAACTAAACATATCACTAAATTACTCACACATACAAGTTTATTCATCAGAAATCAATGAACAAACACTCGGTGGTAATTTATACAGAAAAAAATGGAGATCACAATGCGTAATACGTGATCAATCAACCTACAGCACAAGATAAACAAAAGAGCATCTAAATACAATACAAGGTAAAACAAAGGAGCATCTACATAAACTGGAGACAAAACAAGAAACCATCAACTTAAAACATACGACAAATAAAAGCGCATCTATTCACAAAACAAGAGAGCATCTAAATACATTTAAGATAAACAAAAGAACAGCAAGTAAGAGGTAAAACAAAAGAGCATCTTCTTAACGCACATTTAACTAACATTTCCGAATATTGCTACGAAACAAAACCGATGTGTTGAAAAAAAAAAAAAGAAAACTGAATTTGAAAATGAAAGGGAAATGCAATAATACGAAACCATAAAACGAAAACGTGTCGGAAGAACGAAACTATACGAAACTCCATAAAAAAAATGAGGGTTTTAATGAACATTTTAAAAGAATTCCGATCTCAAGCAAAGGATCAAGGAACATTCCATAAAAAAAAAAAACATGACGATGCAATTGACCGCGTGTGAAAAACGAAATGCTTATGAGATTTGAGAACTACAGAGAGAGAGAGAGAGAGAGAGAGAGAGAGAGAGAGAGAGAGAGAGAGAGAGAGAGAGAGAGAGAGAGAGAGAGAGAGAGAGAGAGAGAGAGAGAGAGAGAGAGAGAGAGAGAGAGAGAGAGAGAGAGAGAGAGAGAGAGAGAGAGAGAGAAATAAAGCAACCAAGAAATGAAACAAGTTAAGTTGGAGAGATGGAGGAAACTGACTGGAAATAGAGTGAACGTGGGGAAGGAAAGAGGAGGAAATTGAGGGGGGTTAGAGGAAACTGAGAAGGGAAATTGAAGAGGGGGGAGGAGGAAATAAAGGTTGGTCTGAGCTGAGGGGAAAAGAAGGGAGGGGAGGGAGAGGTGGGGAGATGGAGGAGGGGGATGACCAGTATGACATCTGTGAGGGAAGAGAGGAGGAGGAGGAGAGAGGGAGGGAGGGAAGGGAGGGGAGGAAAGAGGAGGAGGAAAAGGGGGGAGGGGAAGGAATGGACTAGAAGAGATAAAAGATGTAGGAAAGGAAGAAACGAGGGAGGGGAAGAGGAAGGAACTTGGACTGGGAGGGAGGGAGGAAAGAGGAGAGGGGAGGGGAGGGAAAGCGGACTGGAGATAAAAGATAAAAGGCAGGGAGGGAGGGAGGGAGGGAGGGAGACGGAAAGTGAGGCAGAAAAATTATATGAGAGAGAGAGAGAGAGAGAGAGAGAGAGAGAGAGAGAGAGAGAGAGAGAGAGAGAGAGAGAGAGAGAGAGAGAGAGAGAGAGAGAGAGAGAGAGAGAGAGAGAGAGAGAGAGAATTTAGACAGGGCAAAAAATATGGAAAGGAAGGAGAACAGACAAGAACGAAGAGGAGGAGGAGGAGGAGGAGGAGGAGAATAACAAGAAAAAAAAGAATATCAAGGAAAAAAAAACAAGAAAAAGACGACAAAGAGGAGAATGTAGGAAAAGAATAACAGAAGAAGAAAACAGAACAAGAACAACAACAAGCACAACAACAAGAACAAGATTAACAAATATAAAGAGGAAGAGGAATAGTAAAAGAAGAACAAGAAGAGCAAGCAAGAAAAAAAAACAGAAAAAAAAGACGAAAAAATAAAAAGGAGACAAAAGGAAAACTGGAAAAAAGACTGAAAAACCTAGAGAAGAACTTAATCAAAATACCTGGAGGTTCCAATCAAATCCTCCCACGGCCACGAAGGAGGAGTAGGTGTACTCTAACGTGTCATCGCTAATCACGTCAATGACAGGAGTGACTGCCGAGGTCCAGTTGCGTCCAATACGATCTAGTAGCGGCTCCAGCCAACCTAAGTGAAGGGCGAGGCTCCAGTAACCTAACCCTTGTTCCCAATCATTCTGCTGTCTCGTTTTCTTTTATCTGGTAACTGTTTTCATTTTCTTTTTTTTCGTTTTCTTTTAGACTTGGTGTTCCTAATTTTGGTTTATGTTTTTGATAACTGCTCCTAATCCTCGTTTTCTTTTTGCTAGTTGTTGCTAATTATGTTTTCTTTCTACTAAGTGTTACTAATTCTTGTTTTCTTCGCTAATTCTTCCTAATTCTTGTTTTCTTTGTTAACTGTTCCTGATTCTCGTCTTCTTTCTATTGACTCTTCCTAATTTTGTTTTTCTTCTTGCTTCACTAACTTCGATTTCTATTCCTTCTCGTTTTCTTTCTTCATCCACAAACTTCTGGATCTAGTTTTCACTTTCTTTTCGATAACTGTTCCTAATTTTTGTTTTCTTTCTACTGTTTCTGAATGTTTTCCTTATTACTCTACTAACCTCTATTTATACTCCCGTTTTCTTAGTGAATTAAATGTTACTAATTTTTGTTTTCTTTCTCAATCCACTAACCTCTTATTTTTCGTTTTCTTTCCTAGTCCAACCTTTTCTTTCCTTGTCTAGTTTTATGGTGTCGCTAAATTATGTTAGGTTACCAAAGTTATAATCGTACTTTTAAAAGGAAGTGACGTACTGTGACCATCCCTGCGACTTGTTCAAAATATCAAAGCAATCTGTGGTAATCTTTCCTTGACAGGGAGTGAATAATACCAGCTGACATAATCCCAAGTCAGTCACTCCCAAGCCCACGCTCCTCGTTCTCTTTTATTCACGCCTTAATCTTTCTCAGCGTGCACCAGTCGTTATTTTTTTTTTCTACCTGGCGACGTTTGGTGACTGCAGAGAGAAGGCATCCCATTTCGAAAAGTGGAAGGTATGTTTACTCTTTCCTATTATCTCACTTAATTGTTTTCTTTATATATTACTGTAATCGTGTTCAAAAAATTCATTGTGACGTTTGATATGAGGGAATGTTAACTGTTACTCGCTATTACTTCATCTTCTTTACCACCTGTATTTTAACTTCCTTTTTTTATTATCTTATTTACTGGCGGGGTTTTTATTTTTTATTTTATTTGCATGTACACGCGGCAAGATTTCAATACTGCCACAATTACTAACTTTTCAGAGAGAGAAGCACTGTCCAGTCAACAAAAGAGAAAAGAATGTCGACTTCTCTATTCCTCTATCTACTGACGATTCTTTAGTCTGTTTGTATCACAATTTCAACAAGTCACATTTACTAACTCTTCAGAAACTATTCAATTTTCAAGCGATTTTTTTTTTTTCACTGTTATTTGGCGCATCATTCCGGAATCACAAACCATTCTACGCCTTTCTTCCTTGTCCTACAGCCTCCTCTTACTTCACTGACAAAGTACCTAGAAATATATTCGCTCAATCCTCTTTTATTCCTGTTGTAGATGCTTATATATATATATATATATATATATATATATATATATATATATATATATATATATATATATATATATATATATATATATATATATATATATATATATATATATATATATATATATATATATATATATGCGATTAAAGAAATTATTTACTGACGGTTCTTCTGTTTCTCTATGTCTTTTAGATTCATAAATATTTTGTACAATGGTTTTCGGGAAACCATTAAATCTTTTCTTGTCCTTTGTCTCTTATTTACTGACGGTTTGCAAGTTTGTCTGTGTCTAAGCGCGCCTCTGTTTTGTTCAGTGCTTTTAGTGAAGTCATTAAGTCTTTTCTTGTGTTTTATCTCCAATTTACTGACGGTCCTTCTGTTTGTGTTTTTAAACGCATCACGATTTTCACTCTGACATTTCCTGGTGCACAATTTTCAGACATTAGGTTCAAACAATTTTCAAGAGAGGAGTGAATATCGAGTTTTTTTTTTTTTTTTTTTTTTCTCCTTCCTATATTTTACTTCCTGGTGATTTCCGAGTCAGTCTGTCTGTCTGTACGAGCGTCACGCCTTTCACATTGCGACATTACCCGGAGAGTTTTCGGAGAGTTGCCGTGTTAAGCTTTTCAAAAGAGTAGTAAATTAAACCTTCACTTCCACGTGGTACTGCGTCTACTCTTATTCACCAACAGTTCCTAACTCAGCTTCTCTCTCAACACGTGTCACGGTTTTCACTCCACAACCTTTCCTCCTACAGAATTTTTAAGGATCTTGTACCTGACTTTTTTTTTTTTTAGGTGAATGAACGTCAAGGCTTTGTTTTCTTAGTATCTTATTATTTCCTGACGCTTTCGTTTGTCTGTTTCTACACGTGTCATCATTTCCTTCAACAGAATTTTTAGGGAGCTTAAAATAGATTTTTAAGAGTAGTGAATGCCGGCCGCTTTTTTCTTTTCTTTTTCTTCTTCTTTTTCTAATTATATATATATATATATATATATATATATATATATATATATATATATATATATATATATATATATATATATATATATATATATATATATATATATATATATATATATATATATATATATTTCTTGATGATTTCTTTTGTTTTTGTTTGTACACGGGTCATTATTTCCACTCGGCAAACTTTCCTCGAACAGAATATTTGTTTTCACAGAGCAGAAGTACCATTAAAAAAAAAAAAAAAGCAAGAATTAAACATACTTAAAACACGAGCAACTGTCGCGACGGAGAGGAGATAAAAAAAAAAAAAAGAAAAATGAAAATTAAAAAGCATAGTATTTTTTTTCTCTCTCAGACATTAGAGGAGAATTAAATATGATCCAAAACTGAAGTACCACTTAGAGAGAGAGAGGCAGATAAAATAATACTAATATTAAACACACACACACACACACACACACACACACATAGATGCCTTTCTCATTCTGTCCATTTCCTCTCTCGTCTCTGTCCACCCATGGCCTTTCATCAAGTGTGAATAATAGAAATGATGCTTCTCCTCTCTTTTGTATTCAGTAAAGTAAGTGTGTGTGTGTGTGTGTGTGTGTGTGTGTGTGTGTGTGTGTGTGTGTGTGTGTGTGTGTGTGTGTGTGTGTGTGTGTGTGTGTGTGTGTGTGTGTGTGTGTGTGTGTGTGTGAGGTATTTCTGTCAAAGTAACGTAGATTTAACAATTTCCCAGCATTTAACTCATCTTAATCAATGTATTCTCACAACAATGACACGATACAAAAGACAAAACGCACGCACACGCGACGTATGAATAATGAAACACGTGACACAGAAACGCGGATCCAGCGAAATAAGAATTAAAAAAAATAGCAACAAAAAGACGATTAAAAAGAAAACTTGAAAAGAATTATCACGAGTTCTTACACCTTTTCTAAATGTTGCGACGCGAAATGAGTTTATTTTCTCTTTTTCTTTCGTTTTTTTTTCTTCGCTCTTTTGTTTTGTGACGCTCCAAATTTTTCACGGCATGCAAATCGCGGCTTAAGTTATGAGGTGAGACATTTACAGCTGGCTAATCATTGCATAGATGAGAGAGAGAGAGAGAGAGAGAGAGAGAGAGAGAGAGAGAGAGAGAGAGAGAGAGAGAGAGAGAGAGAGAGTTATTGGCCCATTTCCACATCACAACACTTCATTCCCCACAGGTCCCCAAACCATCCTGGCTTCCACACTATATCAGTACATCCACACTACGCGTGCGACACAGAAACAGACGGAAAAAAGACAGAAATACCCCTTCAAGAAAAAATAAATAAATAAATAAACACTGAAGAAGGAAAATATACGAGGAGGAAGAGAGGGGGAAAGAGTACTTAGTGAAAAAAGAAGAAGAGTAAGAGGAAATAGGAAGGGAAAGAAGGGAGCAAGAAGAGAGTGGTAAGGAAAAAAAAAGAAGTAGGAGGAGACTGGAAGGGAAAGAAGGGGAGTAAGAGGAGACACGAGGGAAAGAAGAGTAAAAGGAGAGTGAGAGGATAAATAGTAAGAGGAGATTGAAAAGGAAAAAAAGAGGAGTAAGAGGAGACTGGGAGAAAAAAAAGGGGAGTAGAAGTAAATAGGAGGGAAAGAAGAGGAGTAAGAGAAGATTAGGAAGGAAAAATAGGAGTAAGAGGAGATTTTGGAGGAAAAAAAATGAGTAAGAGGAAACTGGGAGGGAATGAAGAGGAGGGGGAGGAGGAGGAAGAGGAAACAGTCACGTGGGAAGGTGTACTACCCAACAAATACAAAAATACAAGAACACAACTACATAGCCCGAAATCCCAACAAGATATGAGCCGAAACCCCGAAAGGTACAAAACCAAGTCGAACAAATGAAGATTCCTGGAACAAACAAACAAACCACAAAACTACAACGCATATTTTAATCCTTTACGTAAGATTAGATTAGACAGTGATGGGTTATTTAAGAAAGACAATACTCCCGCTCTTCCACACCACACTATGTTTCCCCCCCCACACACACACACTCAAATAAAAAAAAAAAAGTTTAAGCATAATCAAGCGAGTCTTTTTGAAACGCTTAAGGGGCAAGAAAGCGCTGTGTTTTGAAATGCATCGCTTCGTGTTGGTAGCATGACCTTTTAAAAAAAACAACGTGGAGGGAAAGTTTAGCATCAAATTTCACTCGAAAGGGCATGAAAGGGAAGATCGCTGCGTCACATTTCACTCTCAAAAATATACATCGTTATTTATTTTTTTTAAGCTACAGGAGGGAAAAAATCACGTGATATGTAGTTCAGGGAGGGTGATAAACTTGATAAAGAATAATTGAACATTTAAATAACTTTTAAGCTTGATATTTGGCCAGAGAACGTGGGGAAAGCCCTGGGAAGAAAGCTTTATGTTTATGAGTCGCTCTTGAACATGATCTGACCAAATGAGTGTGCGAGAAAAGTTTGATTTTAGAAGTTCACAGTGTTGAACAATCACTGGCTGAAAGAAGAACGTTTGAAGATTATAAGTTTGAATTTACCACTTTTAGTAAACTTAAATGCGTAAAAACTCGCCAAAAGTGAGCGTCAACCAGCTTGATGATACTAGAAAATCAAATGAACGTGAAAGAAAGCTTAATTATAGGAAAGTTCTGGCGTGGACAAACTTGATTATACTAGAAAATTTTAAGTTTAGGTAGCGTTTCTAAAAAAAAAAAAAAAGCACAAAATCAAGTCAACTCGAAAAGCTTGAAAAAGTCCTGGCGGGCAGGGTGTGGACCAGCTTAATTACACTAGAAAGTTTAAATTTATGTATCATTTCTTAAACCCCGAATGCACAAAGTCACCTGAACACAGAAAACCTTAACTATACTACAAAGTTTGAGTTTAGGTATCGCTAAAACTCCCAATGCATAAAAAAAAAAAAAAATGAACGTGAGTGTGGAAAGCTTGAATAAAAGTCTGGCTAGTTAGGCGTGGACAAGCTTGATTACAATGAGAAGAGATGAAAATTTATGAATCACTCCGGTACTGCTCGGGGTGAGAAAGAGATGCGGAACAACAAGAGGAAAGCGAAACGAGCGTACAATGAGTCCCCAGCTGAACCCGCCGACTTGCACGTCCTTGGGCTTGGACAGTCTGATCTGGAAGGTGTCGTCGCTAATTACATCGATGACAGGGCACACCACGTTGGTCGGGTCTCGAGCTATGCGGTCCAACAGCGGCTCCAGCCAACCTGCAGCAG
Organism: Scylla paramamosain; assembly: GCF_035594125.1. Lineage (NCBI taxonomy): Eukaryota > Metazoa > Arthropoda > Malacostraca > Decapoda > Portunidae > Scylla > Scylla paramamosain. The sequence continues at coordinate 7,194,838 of NC_087184.1, forward strand.
GAGGCATTCAGTCCCCACTCACTCACTCACTCACACACACACACACACACACACACACACACACACACACTTATGCTACTGCAGTCATTCCAACCTTTAGTCTTCTAACGCTTCACATAAAATGGGATAAAATGGGTTTAGTAAATGTTTTTTTTTTTTTTTTCCGGTGATGTTCCCGTGCAAAAGGTTTCCTTTTCTTGACGGTCTCATATCGAATTTTTGTTTCCGGTTTGCAATGTTCTTCTTTTCACTGACCTGGAAATGTTCAGCATGCGAGACACCACATGCCCCCACGGATACATCTGTTAACACACCTGCGAACACACACCTGCACACACCACGTGCTCCGGAAAACACAAGTCGTAATGGCGGTAGGAGGAAAAAAAAAAAAAAATCACACCAATAAAACACGTCCTGCACACGTCTTCCGTCTCCTATACATGCTTAGGTGTCATGACGTGCAGGTGGTTCCTTCATCCAAGAGTCAATCGGTGGAGTCGCTAATCACAGGCAGAAAACAGACCAGATGCGTCCCGTACCGTCGAAAACCAAGCAAATCAACCGGTCGAGTTACATATTAGTGATGGAAAACTGACCACTGAGTCCCGCACCATCAAAAACCACGGAGTCAACCGGTCGAGTGGCAAATCACAGGTGGGAAATAACCAGATGCATCCCGTACCCTTAAATACCAGTCAAAACCTCCAACTTCATCGCCGCCTTTAAACTTCTCCCTCGTGAAATATTCCAGCGTCTCATCACTGATCACGTCAATAGTTGGGCACACCACGTTGCTGCTGCTTCTGGCTACGCGGTCCAGAAGGGGCTCCAGCCACCCTAGCGGCGACGAGAGGTATTCAGGTAACAGTACACTTGCCTCCCTGACCACGACCCATCCCGCGGCACCACCGAGGGACGTGGCATCGTGGCCTAGGAGGGAACCGTATTCTCAAGCGTCCTTGTGTCCTACCATGAATTTTGGATGTAGTGAAGTTACTGAGGGTTTTCAAGGGGTACTTTCATGGTTCTGGTAATAGTTTGATAAGTTTTGCTTAATAAGAAAAAAAATAATAAGAACATGACTTTCTTTGATTTGAAACAAGTCCTGATGGGAGAACAAAGCGCTTAAGAATACGGGTCTTTAAAACACTGTGGGGGAAGCATGATTCGTACAAGCACCAAGGCTTATATGTTTTAAAGACTCAGTAGTGGTCTCAGCTCCAATCAGTCAGAACCTTTCACGTCACTGTCGCTTCTCCACACGTTAGTCATTAGAAGCGGTAACAACATTCCAGATTATTTGCTTTAGGTGTCGTTCACTCTCGCTATTCACTCGTTAGCGGTCCATGCACACACAAGAGCGCCTGAACAAGCAGTTAGGATTGGACGCTCCGGTTTACTCTTACGTCGATCTAAAGTTTACACGGTTTCGGTTTATCGGTTTACAAGTGGCGGTGTAGCAGCATTAAAGACCCATCTCCTGAAGCCCGCCACTGCGATGCTCCTGCCGCGGATTCCTCTTACCTGCAGGCTCCAGTCAAACACGCCCACCTGCGAGAGTTCCTTGCTGAAGGTGTACTCAAATGTGTCATCGTTAATTACGTCTATATCAGGTGTTACCACAGTGTTCGGGTCCCTTGCTACCCTGTCTAGCAGAGCCTCCAGCCAACCTGGCGTGAAGAAGGGACAGGTGAGGTAAAGAGAACAGATGTGTGTGTGTGTGTGTGTGTGTGTATGTGTGTGTGTGTGTGTGTGTGTGTGTGTGTGTGTGTGTGTGTGTGTGTGAACTGCAAACAACTAATAAAACAAGCGCACACACAAAACACCGTCATTGTCGCAGCGCATCATGACATCACACACTTTGTGCCAATCCATCCCATGCATCACCGCCTCTCAGTCCACTGTCGCGAAGGTTGGGGCGCAAAGGACTGGGATCTAGGAGACTGGGAACTTGGAAGTCGTGGAGATGGGGTAGGGGACGCAAGGGTACGAGAACGTGGGAGAGGCAGAAACTTGCAGGCGGGGAGAACCTGGACTGGGGAGCGAGAATTGTGAAGCTTGAGCAAAGATAATAGCGAGGTTGGGTGAGTGAGTGCTTAGGGGCAGAGCTCGGGAGGTGTCGGAGGCAGGTGGGGTAAACTAACACTCGTGGATTGGAGGGGAAGCGTCGGTGAGCGGGACTAAATTACAAACACAAAACATTCCAGCGACGAAATCAAACCCACCACCGAGACACGGGCGGCACGAAACCAATCTCTGAGCATCTGGACACACGGGCCACGACTTCTCTTACTTGCAAGTCCCAGGAGAAACCGCCCACAGGTGAGTTCTTTGCTGTGGAGTGCAGGTAGGCGAGCGTGTCATCCGCAATGGTGTCAATTACCGGACACACAACAGCGGTTGAATCTTTCCCTATACGATCCAGCAGCGGCTCCAGCCAACCTGATCACACACACACAGACACGCTGGCTTACAGACGCGTTCAGGCCACGTGGGAGAGAAAACACCCTTGTGATGGACAGAGACATGGGGTGGACGAAGGACGCGACCAAGTGAGGAGGGGAAGGAGGTAACAAGATTTGGTGTGACATTATGATACCTTTTGTTATTCTTGCGGTTGTGTGTGTGTGTGTGTGTGTGTGTGTGTGTGTGTGTGTGTGTGTGTGTGTGTGTGTGTGTGTGTGTGTGTGTGTGTGCGCGCGCGCGCTCGAGAAGCAAGTCTAGATAACTAGCTGTGGGTAATGCTGCCTACACCAGAGGGATTCGAATTCACATTACAACAAGCGCCGGCTCCAGGCATGCACCGTCGGATAAGGTCAGGGCGACGGGACACGAGGATAATAACACGGGATCATGGTCCTATTGAGAGGGCGTCGCTGCAGCACCCGAGCCAGATTACCTCAGGGGACTGGGGGAAGGTGGTGTCTACAGGAAGCAAACTGAACTGGACGCGCTGCTAAAACCCCAAGAAATCTGAGTTTTTTTAGACAAGCCAGGCACACTACACGGACTAACAGGATAACATCACAACACAAGCACAGGACACACTGCCGGTTCATCCCAGGCTATACACCCACATCCTCCACATGCCACGGGGGAAGCTGGACAGGCCAGGAGAGTCCAGGGGAAGCTGAATAACACACGGAAAAAACATGGTAAAATCCCAATCCGAGAGAGACAAAAACACGACAGTAACAAAACCAGATACTTCTTCTCCAACATCACACAAACAAGGCTGCTAATCTGGTTCAAACACGGTAACTCCCACCAGCGCCGCGCCTTACTATGAGATCCCAATTGAAGCCGCCAACATTCGTCCCCGAAGCATCAGCATACATGAATTTCAGTGTGTCGTCTGCGATGTTATCAATGACAGGACACACCACAGTGGTCGAGGCTCTTGCTATGCGGTCCAGCAGCGGCTCCAGCCAACCTGACCACAGACACACAGTACTACACTTGCATATGTGCCAGGATGGAGGAGGAAGGGACTAAGAAGTAATGGACCCGAGTGTTTGGTTAGGTTTGAAGAGGATAAGAGAGAAGGAAGGAGACTATGGCAAAATATGAGGAAAGGAGAGTAAATAACTGAAAAATGGACAATATATAAAGGGAAAAAAAGAACATAAAGGAGAGAAAAAAAAATGTGCAGAAAAGAAAAAAAGAGTACGTAATTGAAGAAAGAAAGGAAGGAGAACATATAGGAAGAAAGTAGAATATACAGAAGAGAAAAAAGCACGTAAGTGGTAAAAATTATATTCCTAAGACCTATTTTGAACTCATTCCTCATTGCAGTGAATAAAAACGTCGCATAGGAGTTTGTATGTGTGTAGGGGTTCCCTTGTGATGGCCTGAAACTCTCTGCAATCTTTTCCTTTCAATTATCTCTTGCTGTAGTAGATCAAAAGTGCCGAAAAGAGGAAATTGGACCTTGTATGTGTGCATGGGAGGAGGGAGTAACCTAGTGTGTGTGAGTGTGAGTGTGTGTGTGTGTGTGTGTGTAGTTCCAATGGTAGTAAAGAGAGGGCGTGAGTTGCAAGCCACCCTTCATGACACCAACGTTTTCATCACTCTAAGTATTCGCCAACACAAATCCTCGTCCTGCTCCTGCTCCTCCTCCTCACTAATCCAGGCCCCCACCCGCCATTACCTGCACCTCGCGGGCTTCACTGAGTCGAGACACGAACCCTGAGCCGTGAGTATGATCCGGTGCTTCATCAGGCGGCAATGCGAGGCGGGAATGCAACAGTGTGGGAGCGGACGTGTTGCTTTGCTCCTCCTGTTCGCTCTCGTTACAGAAACGCGTGCGCAGTTTAAGTTAGGATGGAGAGTTGTTATTTTTTGTTTATTTTCATATTCTTTTGTGTTGTAAGTCTCGTAATTGGATAGTGAATGACTTTTTTCTGTTGTTGTTTATCATCGTGCTTTCTTCTTGTGTTGTAAGCTCGTTCTGCGATAACAGATACGAATTACCGGTGTTTTTTTCTGGTTATTGTTTGTTCTTGTGTTATTTTGTATATGTAAAACTCGTCATGGGATGGAAAATGACTGATTTTTATGTGTGTGATTTTTGCGCATTTCGGTTGTCACAAATTCACGCTTCGTTCATAAAATATTTCCAAAACTTCGCAAAGAAATCACCCAAAGAATATTCGAGATCAATCTAAACACCACTTTAGATTAAACTAAGAAATACATGGAACCGATTTTCATTCATTGCAATATAATGAAAGGTGGTAAACCTGAAAATATAATAACAATAATAAAGTAAATAAATCACACACATATTTAAACGAATAAAACCTGTAAAAGAAATGGAACACACATCAAATAAAGCTAATAAACAAATAACAAAAAAATAAGAATAGAAAGGAACTCCGCAAACAATAAATACACAACAATTCTAGACATAATAAATAAAAGTGATACCTGGAAAGGAAAACGATAATAATAATTATAGCTATAATAATATCTAAAGCTTTTTGGGATATTAGTATATAAAGCAATATATGTACACACACACACACACACACACACACACACACACACACACACACAGTAAGTTCCAGAGCGCTGTGTAAGATGACACGTGTTAAGTTTAGATAATTACAACTGCACACACAAACATATACACGCATACATACATACACACAGATAATGCCACCGATAGATAGATAGATAGATAGAGAGAGAGAGAGAGAGAGAGAGAGAGAGAGAGAGAGAGAGAGAGAGAGAGAGAGAGAGAGAGAGAGAGAGAGAGAGAGAGAGAGAGAGAGAGAGAGAGAGAGAGACTATATATCCACATGCTGCGGTGGAAGGTTAGACGCAAGCAAGATGTGTCCTTCAGTAAGTGGACGTGTTAGGTCGCCAGAGGTCGCCAAGGGGTCACAGCGGGTCAGTCAGTGGGTTACTATACACAGCGTTAAGGTCAAACGCTACACTCGCTAAACTCATCCGTTAACGCCGAGAAAAGGAGAGTTAGAAGGAAGATGCATTGTCCAGCTTTGTACAGGGGCGATCTGTGAAGGTGTTACATGTGGGCGTCTTGTGGGCGTGAAGCTAAACCACACCTGAAGATTCCAGTCGAAGCCGCCCACATTGACGCCCGTGGAGTCCCTGTAGTGGTACTCAAAGGTGTCGTCTGAGATGACGTCAATGACCGGACACACCACGGTGAGGGGGTCCTTGGCAATGGGCGTCAGGAGAGGCTCCAGCCAACCTACAGGTATGCGGGGCACGGCCAGGTTAATTGCAGGTCAGGATGTGAAGGGAAGGGAGTGCCAAGGTGTGGGAGAGACAGGTGCCGAATTGGACAGGTACTGGAGTGACATTATTGGTTTGGACAGGTGGTCATGATTCTGACAGGTAAGACGGCGCATGGATTGAGATCAGGACAATGCCAGAAGAAAGATAGGTGAGAATGGACAGTGCCGGAGACGGATGCCAAACTAGAAAGGAGAGGTCAGGATTCAGACTGGTAATGTACTGCCGGATTATGGGCAGATGGAAGTATACAGTGCCAAGGTGAGGAGCTGAGTCGGACGCGTGTTGGTTTGGAAAGGTGAGGTCAGGATCGAGACAGACCTGACAGTGCTGGGATAAAATTCAAAGCAATTATGGGATGTGGACACTCAGATCCAGTGTCAATGAGGTTTGCGAAGTGCCAAGGCGACACGCCCTCGGCTCAATACCTCAGTGATCTTCTTGCTTGGTGCTTTTTCAGTGCCAGTTAAGTGCCTCCTGAAAGGGCCATAGTTTACGAGGCACTGAGCTCTCCTCCTCTTCCTCCTCGCTCCATTCCTCAATATTCAGCTCAGCAACACAAAAAAAGAAAACGTGGCAGGAAGTTTCAGTATTTATGACGCCAGGGAGGTGGGAAACTTGTCTTCCAAGGTGGACTTTTCTATTTCCAGCCTTTCTTGTCCGTTCCTCTGTCGCTGCACGGCTGTCATTCTTTTCTTGCTTCTTATGCACACACACACACACACACACACACACACACACACACACACACACGATGCTCCTTCATGTCACATTTCCGCGCCAAAAATAAAAAAGTATTGCTTTCTAAACACTTTTACGTCTGTCTTATGCTATTTTTCGCTCACTTCTCAGGAAATATGCAGTCCTTTGAAGCTGAGTTCCTTGTTGGTCATTCCTACGTCACTTCTTCACGTCAAAGGTAAAAACATCACTTCAACACGTTTTTTTTTTCTTTCCTACGTTGATTTTACTCTATTTCTGCCTAACTTCTCAGTAAATATGCAAGCATGTCTAAAAATTCCTTGTTTTCCCATTCCCCCACGTCACCCTTCCTACGCTGAAAATGGTAAAAAAAAACGTAACCTAAGAGAATTCTGCGCTGGTTATATGCTATTTTAAACCTTGTTTTTCCATTGCCCACCTCACTTCCTATGCTAAAAATGGTAAAGACAGCAATTCCAGACTCTTTTTGCGGTAGTTTTAAAGCTATTTGTACCTCAGTTCTCGGTAGATATGGCGTCAGTTCTAGTTCAAAATAATAATTCCCAGACATTTTTGAGCCAGTTTTTATGCTCTTTCCACCCTCAGTTCTTGGTAGACAGGTGGTAATTTCTAACTACTTCATGTCAGCCTCACTTCATTTACGTCAGGTCAACGCAGGTCAAGATAAGGTCAGTAATTTAATGGAAACAATAAAACTAACGAGTGGAAATGGTTACTGTTAGTCGTGTAAATAAAAAAATGAAAAAGACAAGAAAAAACGAGGAGTTGGAAAATAAACAAATACATAAAATAAAAATTGAAAATCGTCAACCAGTATAGGATAGGAGAACGAAAGGAGTTAAATTGAAAAAGTTAAATAGATTTGTTATTCTGAGGGACGGAGGGAGGTGCGTGCGTGCGTGCGAGCGTGCGTGCGAGTGAGCGAGCTGTTGACTGAAGGACGGACGAGTAGTTGGTTAAAGGGCAACCACTGACTGTGAATACCTGACTGACTGACTGGGAGACACGACCGGTAGAGAAGGGATAAAACTGACAGACTATTTGACTAAGAATAGCAAGTTGACTGAACCTGACTGACTGAGGGTTAAAAAATTACTGTGGCTGGCTGCCTGAGGGTAATCAAATTGACTGAGTGTGATTGATTGAAAATAGCAAATCTGAGGATAAGGATTTGGCTGAGGCTGATAATTTGAGGCTGACTGATTGAGACCAAGTGAATGATAATAATAATTTGACTGCGGCTGGACTGACTGAATGATAAATTGACTGAGACTAACTGAAGATAAGAAATGAACTAAGTATGTTTGATTGAGAATAGCAAGCTGAGTGAGGCTGATTAACTGAAAGGAGAAAACTAAGAGACATGCTGAATGAAAATAATGAACTGACGTGAAAACGGACTAAAAAGAGGAGGTTAACTAAAATGCATTGACTGGAAACAGGGGAAAGCGACTCAAGGCGAAACAAACGAAAAGGAATCGAATTAAATGAATGAAAAAAAAAAAAAATGCTAAAGGAAAAAAAAAATCTGAATAAAAAAAAAGTTAAAAAAAAACAGGAAATGGAAAAGGAATAAAAGGGAACCAGAGGGAATTAAAGTGACCCCTGTGCTGGGACGAAATGAACAAGAGGAAACAAAGAGCAACAAACAAAAACCAGACAAAAACAAGAGGGGGAATGGAAGGGAGACAAAATGAACTAGAAAAAGAGGAGATAAAAAAAAGGACAAACTAGACAAAATGAAAGCAAGTGTAGGAAAGGAAAACATATATTTTTCTTCTTTTTTTGCTCAATGCACTAGGACAGATTGACGATATGGGACAACGAAAGGTCTATTTCTATCAGCCCCCTCTCATCGTCTATTCTTGGACTCGAGGACCTGACGCAGAGGGTAGCCAAGGTCGAAGGTCAAAGAGAGTCTGGTCTAAAGTTAGTGAGTGTTGTAAATTTAGTAGAAGGTCTTGGCAAAGTGTTGTTTCTTCTTTTATAGATGAAATGTGGTGGTAGTGGTGGTGGTGGTATTTTTGTTTTTTGTGATTTGCTTGGGTGTTTTGTGGGTCTCTCTCTCTCTCTCTCTCTCTCTCTCTCTCTGTCTCTCTCTCTCTCTCTCTCTCTCTCTCTCTGCTCTCTCTCTCTCTCTCTCTCTCTCTCTCTCTCCCTCTGTCTCTCTTTCTCTCGACACCACAGTCTCTTAAACATTTTTGTAGCTTAAAAGCAAAATTAACAAAACTGATCTGTTTTTTCCTCTCTTTTTAGTAGTATGTCCTAAACGTTTTCTTTACGGTGCTCTGAACAATAAAGGGTGATTACACTGAATGGGATAATCTCTTACCTAATCTTGCCTTTATTTGTCTATGCAGGTGAGAGATACAGGTGTGTGTGTGTGTGTGTGTGTGTGTGTGTGTGTGTGTGTGTGTGTGTGTGTGTGTGTGATTAACGTTTCCTATTGTTGTTTGTAATGATCCCTCAATTACCCTTTTATCATCTATTATTCTTGTGATCCCTCAATTACCCTTTTATCATCTATTATTCTTGTAACGTATTCGTTATCTTACTGCCTTTGCCATCGTTCTAATACACGTTCTAAGTCACCATAAGTCAGCCAATCAGTCAATTAGTGAGGAAGATATGCATTTTGTCGGTTACTCAGTCAATCAGGCATTTGTGTATTCAGTCTGCCAGTCAATCAGACAGTACATCAAGTGGTTTTGTATTCATCCTGTCAGTCTATCAGTCAGTCAGTCAGTCACGTATCAGCTAAGTCAGTCAAAAAGTAAAAACGAATAAGTAAAAAATAAAATACCATCATCCTGCCCACTCCTATTTACTTTTCTGGTCCTTTCTTTTTTTTTTTTTATTCTCTCTTCCTCCAAACGTGACTTTCGCGTTGAAAATTTGCAACCGAGGTCATCGCAACGAAATGACGAGAGAAAAGAAGTGAATGCAAATAACTTACGTATGTATTTTAAACACACACACACACACACACACACACCCACACCCACACCCACACACACACACACGAACGAACGAGAGAGAGAGAGAGAGAGAGAGAGAGAGAGAGAGAGAGAGAGAGAGAGAGAGAGAGAGAGAGAGAGAGAGAGAGAGAGAGAGAGAGAGAGAGAGAGAGAACGGGGGAAAGAAAAATATATTACAGATTCTCTCTCTCTCTCTCTCTCTCTCTCTCTCTCTCTCTCTCTCTCTCTCTCTCTCTCTCTCTCTCTCTCTCTCTCTCTCTGACGCCCAAAGATCTTAGATTTACTCCGCCTCAACTTTTAATTGGAAATGGAAGAGGAGAGAGGGAGAAAAAAAGAGATAAGAGAAAATAAAGAATCTGGGGGAATTATATACAAAAAAACTAAAGAAAATGTGCATGGAAGTCTTGGAAGAGTTTGTTTACTTGGGAGGAGGGAGAGGAGAAATGGATTTAAAGAGACGAGAAACGAGAGAAAAGGAATAAGAAGAAGAAACAAAGCCACAAAACAAGACAATGAATAAAGAAAGTCAAAAAGAAAAGGCTTAATAATCTACTTCTATTCATTCTTCCTTTGTGTTCATTAACAAGAGACGAGGCGTACCGCAGGGCGTCCATAGACCACCAAGGACCCATTGCTGTTTATAATTTCCCTCAAGTTTTCAAAACACACAAAGCTTCATTCACGTGGTACTGGAAATGGGTGTAAAATGGGTGAATAGTCTCGTCTTTGTCTTGTCTGTCCCCCATTCCTATCTCCCATTTCTTCTTCCATATATTACAACCAGCCCTCATTAACCATTGAACTACGAATGACATTGATTTCAATAAGCCATAATAAATTTTGGGGATGAAAGTAAGAACAAACACTAGATAAGCTTTACTAAAATACTGCATAACATATTTTTAAGGAGGCATTTGCTTTCAACACATCACTCACAATTCAATCTTACTACCATGACAAAGACCATTACAATGGCAAGCAGAGGAGCCAAGGCGGTTAATAGGTTCAGGGAGGCAAGGTTCAAAGGTAAGAGATATGGAAAGTAATGTTTTTTTTCAGGATATTAACGTTACTTTTTGCGTTGCGATCCTCGAGTGACGCAGAGGAGGAGTGTTGGGTTAGGTTGGGAGCTGTGGGTTTAGATTTCCAGTGTTGTTCTTTGGGTTTGTTGAATCTATTTTGAATTTTGTTGATGAGGGATGGCGCAGTGCCTCGATCGTCATGAACTGGTGGTGGTGTGTTCTTGGCTGGTTTGTTTTCCTTGTTTGTTGTTCTTGTTTTTATTGTACTTGTTCTTGTACTTATTCTTGGTCTTCTTCTATTTCTTCTTCTACCTACTTCCCTCTTCCTCCTCCTCCTCCTCCTCCTCCTCCTCCTTGTTGTCATCATCTCCCTCTTTCTCTCCACTTTCTCCTCCTCCTACTGTTCCTCCTATTCCTCTTTCTCCTCTTCCTCCTACTCCGCCTTGCTGTCGTCGTCATCGTCGTCCTCCTCCTCCTCCTCCTCCTCCTCCTCCTCCTCCTCCTCCTCCTCCTTCTCCACCACCATCTTTACAGTCCCACACCCTCCTTCAATTAAACAGACAGACAGGTAGCCTCATCAGGGCCAACACGTCCGCTGCTGTCTGTTCCTCCCCTTCCATTCCTCCCTCTCTTCCTGTCCCTCCGCACCAACAGGCCGGTAATACCAGACTTAGGTACTCGCCAGTAAGGGCCAGGTAAGGGACAGGTAAAGGGACAGATATGGACAGGTGAGGGACAGGTAAAGACAGGTATGGCCCCACTAATTGCAAGTGACCGCCGCTCTCTCTCTCTCTCTCTCTCTCTCTACTCTCTCTCTCTCTCTCTCTCTCTCTCTCTCTCTCCTCTCTCTCTCTCTCTCTCTCTCTCTCTCTACTTGTTCCACCTGTGTTCATCTGTTTCACCTTCTCCACGTATTACACACACACACACACACATACACACACACACACACACACACACACACACTGCATTATATTCTCGTGAACTATGCATTATAAAAACATTCAAATTTCCTTATTTGTTTTGAAAAGAGATAATCCTGGAAGTTAGAGTACAAATTATTACACATGTACAAAAATAAGGGAAAAAAGTATGGATTAAAAGTTACCTTAAAAATAGAGGAATAAAAGTAAACGAAAATCGAAAAACGAAAAAAAAAAAAACACTAAAAATTCTACAAAAATAAACTAGAACTCCAACACAAATTAGAAATTAAAGATAAAACTAAATGTAAACTAAACTAAAAGTAAACTAAATTAAACTATAAGATGACTATAAACTAAAACTATGAATAAATCCTAAAAGTCTAGAAATAAAAGAACAAATAAATAAGTCTTAGAAATAAACTAAATAGAAAAGTTTGCCCCCTTAAGGGAATCAATACGTTCTTCTTCTCTCCCTTCTTTTTATCTTCTGCTTCCTCTTTTTTCGTTTATTATTTATGTCCCCCTCTTCTTTCGTACCCCCCTTTCTTCCACCCCTTCACTTATATCTTCATCTCCCTTCCGCTTCTTCTTTCGTTTATCATTCTCTTCTTCCCTTCTATCACATCTTCCCCTTCTTTTATATTCTTTTTTTTTTTATATCGTTAGCCTCCTTTTGTTTATTAACCTCCCCTCTTCTTTCATACCTCCTTTCTTCCCCTTCCTCTTCTTTCATTTATCATTTCTCTCTTTTTTTTCGTATAATTTTTTCACTTTTTATTTTACATCTTATTATCCTCTCCTTATTTTTATATACTACTCTTCATCTCTCCTTCCTCATCTTTTTTTTTCCACTCTATTTCTTTCATATCCCCTTTCCCGCTCCCCTTCATTCTTTCATTTTTTTTTTCTCTCGCTCTTCTTTCATATAATATTTCTCTTCTCTTTTTCTTCATCTTGCCTCTAGCCTACTTTCAATTATGTCCCTCTTTTTCTTCTTTTGTTATCATATTTCTCTTCCCTTCTTTCAGATATCTTCTTCTCCTTCCTGTTCTTCTTTCATATTTTCTTTCACTCTCTCTCTCTCTCTTTCTCTCTTTCCTTGCATCAAGTTAATTTATCATTTTTGTTTCTGCTAATTTCCGTTTTCCACGACCCTCTAAAAACTTTCATAATATCAATAATTAATTTACTTCCTTTCTTTGTACCTCTTCCACTTCCTGCTTATTTACGTAATTGCGTTATTCTCTTTCTCTTTTCTTACCTCTTTTTATTTCGTTCTTCTTTGTCTCATTCTCTTTCTCTCTCTCTCTCTCTCTCTCTCTCTCTCTCTCTCTCTCTCTCTCTCTCTCTCTCTCTCTCTCTCTCTCTCTCTCTCTCTCTCTCTCTCTCTTTCCTTTCGTTGAGTTGCAATAATTTTTCTTTTTTATATTTCCTTCAGTTTTTCATTACTTTTTATTTAAGTGTTGCTTT
>NC_087184.1:7212719-7220219 GCF_035594125.1 Scylla paramamosain
CTCCTCCTTTTCTGAAGTATCGTCATCGCAATCTTCTTGTTTTTTCGTTTTTATTTTTTTTTTTCGTTCCGTTTCTTCTTCTTTTTAACTTTTATCTCCTTCTCTTCTTCCTCCTCATACAATTTGTTCTTGTATTTCTTCTTCTTCTTCTTCTTCTTCTTCTTCTTCTCCTCCACCTTCGTTTTCTTTCCATTTTACTTATTTCTTCTTCTTCTTTTCTTCTTCTTTTCTTCTTTTTCTCCTCCTCCTCCTCCTTTCGGCTTAGTTTGTATTATGCTTTTCTCTTATTTCCCATTTCACTTCCTTCGTCTCTCTCTCTCTCTCTCTCTCTCTCTCTCTCTCTCTCTCTCTCTCTCTCTCTCTCTCTCTCTCTCTCTCTCTCTCTCGTATATAATCCTCCTTCAAGTGTAAGCTCTTCCTCCTACTCCTCCTCCTCCTCCTCTTCGTCCAATTTCTCATCATCCTCCTCTTCTTCGTATTCCTCCTATTACCACCACCACCACCACCACCACCACCACCACCACCTCCTCCTTCACTAAGCCCCTCCAGACATCACAGGCAGGTCACACTCGAAGGTCACACGCGCAGGCCATTAGACGTAAGCTCGTCCTCGAGGGAGATTAGAGGTCGTACTCGAAAGTCGTCCTTGAGAGTCGCCCTCCACCTCTCTCTCTCTCTCTCTCTCTCTCTCTCTCTCTCTCTCTCTCTCTCTCTCTCTCTCTCTCTCTCTCTCTCTCTCTCTGAGGTTGCGTTGGTAAGAGAAATGTTTGGAAATATGGTGTGATGATTGAGGTAAATGGTGAAGAAGAAGAAGAAGAAGAAGGAGAAGGAGAAGGAGAAGAAGGGGAAGGAGAAGGAGGAGGAGGAGAGTCGGAAGAAGAAAGTGATGAAGGAAAATTGCTGTAAATGCTGGGAAGAATATGATAACGTGTTCTTGTGTGTGTTTATATACCTAGGCAAAGAACACACTCAACACACACCCAGTAACACCCAATAACACTCACGCATGTCAGAAATAACACTTAGTAACACCCAGAACACAGTAACACTCACGCAGCACACTTCAACACACAGTAACACAAAGACAGTAACACAAGACAGTAACAATCACGAATGCCAAAACTTTCAATCAATAGTCCCCCAAAACACACCAAGTAACACTAATTTAACACCAAGTAACACCCACCAACACTCAACACACTTCTAATCCTCCCAAACCCCCACCAACACCCACTCAATACACTTCTAACGCTCCCAAACACCCACTAACACTCAACACACTTCTACCCCCCAAACACCCATCAACACCCACTCAACACACTTCTAACCCCGACAAAGTCCCACCAACACCCAACAACCCCAACAACACATCCTTAACACCTAGCCACACACACTGACCGCCAGCAACACTCACGCATGTCGGAGTTGTCGTCAACGAGAATGATTTCCTTGAGGTACTGAGGCGGGGAGCGGTCCAGGATGGAGTGCACGGTGCGGAGGAGTACAGACCACGCCTCGTTGTGGAAGCAGACGATCACTGAAGTCTCCGGCAGGTTCTCCAGGAATCTGCCCGGAGCCTTGCACCTGAGGAGGACAAAGGGGTAGGTTCAGAGGGGGCAGAGGGCACGGTAGCATGAGAACAAGACAATGGGGAACAGTAACAGGAAGACAAGACAAAGATAAGTTAAGAAGACACGGCAAGAGGACAAGAAAACACATTAACAAGCGGACAAGACGAGGGAGAGAAGTTAAGAAGGCACGGTGAGGACAAGGAAGACACGTTAAAAGGACAAGACGAAGAAGGACAAGTTAAGAGATAGTAAGAGGACGATATGAAAGACACGTTAAGAGGACAAGGGAGGGACTAGGAAGACATGTTAACAGGACAAAGCAATGAGGTAGATAAGAAAAGGATAAGATAAAGGTGATAAACTACGTGGAGGAAAAGATAAAGAGCGGATATGTTAAGAGGACAATGTAGCTGCAATAAGATGACAAAGGCTGATATGTTAAAAGGAGGACAAGGGAAGAGAGATTAAGAGGAGGAAAAGACACGTTTAAGTTAGGAAATGCGCTAATCCTCCTACCGAAAAAAAAAAATATATATATATATATATATATATATATATATATATATATATATATATATATATATATATATATATATATATATATATATATATATATATATACGGTAACCTTCACATCTGCAGAGTAAAGGAAGAGAGCACACACACACACACACACACACACACACACACACACACACACACCAGCACGTATTCAAGTTACAAAATGGAAGGTACAGAATTAATAAAAGAAAGGCAAAACTAAAGAGATACAAAAGAAACAAAACAAAGACAATATACATAAACGATTAAACGAAATATAACGAACAAAACAAAACCAAAATTTAAAAAAACGAAAAAAAAAACACATAACCAGAGAGAGAGAAAAAAAAAAACACGTAACCAGAGAGAGAGAAAAAAAAAAACACACACCAGCTGAACTGACCAATTAACACACCTGAGACGCACCGGAGATAACCCTTTTCACTAATAACAACAATAACAAAACTCCACGTAATTAAGGACACCTGGAAAAGTGCGCCTCATTAACATTACCTGGGCCAAGGAGAAAATGCAGGTAAAGCACTAATGACCTAATAACACCTCCTCCTAACACCTGTGCAGGAATAGCAGCGCCAGGTAACATGCAAGTAATTACCACGCACACCTTCCTGAGCCCTGATGCGGTAATGTAATTATATGCTAATACTGTTACTTGTAAAATACATTAATGTTTTCTAAACTGTTAGTACGTAAATGTTCCGTTTTTTTTTTTTTTCTTGTTGTGTTTATTATTATTTTTTTTTCCTTTTGTTATTTGTTGGGGTGTTTTTGTTATTTTTGTTTTATTTGTTTATATCAAGAGTCGTGGTCGTTCCTTTTTTCTCTTTATTTATTGTTGTTGAAATTATTGTTGTGGTTGTTAGTTACTACTAATATTGCTGCTGCTGCTGCTACTACGACTACTACTACTACTACTATTAACACTACTACTTTTACTACTACTACCACTACTACTACTACTACTACTACTACTACTATCGTCATTACCAACATTTCTTCTCTCAAACACGATTTTTTCTCCTCTTCTCTTTATATCTTCAAAGACATGAAAATACGAGTACAACTCTCTCTCTCTCTCTCTCTCTCTCTCTCTCTCTCTCTCTCTCTCTCTCTCTCTCTCTCTCTCTCTCTCTCTCAATAGCACCCAATTTACACACTTTCCTTACACTCTTCACCTCCCGGGAATCGAACGAGTGCGCGGGAGTGCGGGCGTCAAACTGCCAACCAAGTAGCCAAGGCGAGGAGTTAATTAAAGGTAGTCCAGCGCACCTTAATGAGCAGCCAGCCAATCAGGAGAGCGAGACCAGGCAGGTAATTGAGAACACGAGTCATTACCGATGCAATTGTGTGTGTGTGTGTGTGTGTGTGTGTGTGTGTGTGTGTTATCTTGTTACACTATCAGCACCTCTCTCTCTCTCTCTCTCTCTCTCTCTCTCTCTCTCTCTCTCTCTCTCTCTCTCTCTCTCTCTCTCTCTCTCTCTGCATAATGAGTACACGTAATTCCAAGTGCGTGCGCGCGTACGAGAGAGCGAGATTCATGCCTTGTTTGTTTATAATTGGGCAAGTGTTGTTGTTTTGTTGTTGTTATTATTATTATTAATGTCAATACTACAACTAGTATTATAATAAAGAGAAATTCTCTCTCTCTCTCTCTCTCTCTCTCTCTCTCTCTCTCTCTCTCTCTCTCTCTCTCTCTCTCTCTCTCTCTCTCTCTCTCTCTCTCTCTCTCTCTCTCTCTCGTGCTCCATTCAGAGGCTTCCCGTGCAGCAGCAACAACAACAGGGAGGAAGAAGAAGTATTGGTTGTCGAGGAGAAAAGACCCGCTTAAGTTTACTACATCGAGAATATTACCCCCACCACCACCACCACCACCACCACCACCACTAATACGACTGCTATCACCATCACTTATACGAATATCATCACCACATTCATCACCGCTACCACCACCACCACCACTTCTGTCCGCCTCTCTCGTACATAAAAGTGTATATATGTATGCAAAACTAACTCAAGCGCACTCAATTCATACATATTTCATGGGCACAATACGTGTAATCTATACATATATTCAGCAGTGGTTGGATAAGCTGTATATCATTTCTTGGTGTTTAAGCTGTACGGTGAATGCAAGTTGTATTATTCTACAGTAATTATTCTACAGTTTTGTTTCTTGTTGTATTTCATTCTTGACTTTTTTTTTTTCTGTATACATATATAATCTGTGGCTGAAGTGAAGATTATTATTATTATTATTATTATTATTATTATTATTATTATTATTATTATTATTATTATCATATACTCTATCTTAATCAGTCTTTACACACAAGTATTATTCATCCAAAGTACTTGAGGGTACAATTGCGTATAACTTGCCTATGTATTTCTGTAGAGACGAGAGTGTGTGTATCTCCTTCATTATCTCAGGATTGTGTGTGTGTGTGTGTTTCCTGGAAGCCACGATCCTCTCTCTCTCTCTCTCTCTCTCTCTCTCTCTCTCTCTCTCTCTCTCTCTCTCTCTCTCTCTCTCTCTCTCTCTCTCTCTCTCCACCGTGGGATGAATGAGGCGATTGTGAGAGGCAGGCAGGCCGGGACGAGAGGTGACACGTGAATTGAGGGAGTGAGTCGTGAGTAATTAATCCCGTGAGTGACGCGCGCTGTGGTGACCTTACAGCCAATGGGGGTCTAGATGGTACCTTCCAGTGGGACCTTTCAGCCAATGGGGAATCTGCAAAAATGTATTGAAGGGAATTGTCTGCTGGATCCTCTTCTCTTCTTCTGTTCTGCTTCATATTTGTCACCAATCGTAACTGTGTCTTTGTTTTAACGTAGATGGGACCTTCCAGTGGGACGTTACAGCCGATGAAGGGTCTAGATGAGACTTTCCAATGGGAGCTTACAGTTAATGGGGTGTTGATAAAAGATTCCAGTGGGACCCTCCAATGGGACCTTACAAGCAGTGGGGTCAAGATGGGACTTACCATTGTGAGTTTAGATTGGGACGTTAGGATGTGATTTCATGGTGGGAACTTTAGAATGTGACCTTAAAATAGAGAACTTTAAACGAGAGAGGGAGATTTATTGTTGATTGTGTAGCTCTAGAAAAAAAAATAAAACACACACACACACACACACACACACACACACACGTTATTTCTGGGATCACCAATGAGGTTTCTGCAGTTATTTAAAAAAAAAAAAGATATTTTAGAAACTTAAAGAAAAAAAAGGTATTTGAAGTTATACACGAAAAAAAAAATGTAGTTCTGAAGCTCTTTAAGAGAAAAACTTTATATTTCTGAAGTTAATAACAAAAATCTGCAGATCTAAAAAAAAAAAGATATTTCTGAGTCTCTTTAAGAAAAATGTTTGACATTCTTAAGAAGTGAATATTTCTAAAACTAAACCCTAATATTTCTGAAAGCCTTCGGGATAAGAAAAAAATAAATAAATAAATAAACTCTTCAGAAAAGATTAACATCCCTTAGGCTCTTAAAGAAAATAGACTGTACACAAAAAGTCTTGAAGAAAAGCATCATTTCTAAAACTGAAAAAATCTTAACATAATTTTAAAAAAACTCAGAAGAAAAAAACTTTTAAAAACCTAAGAGAAAATAACACTTGCACATACGAGAGAGAGAGAGAGAGAGAGAGAGAGAGAGAGAGAGAGAGAGAGAGAGAGAGAGAGAGAGAGAGAGAGAGAGAGAGAGAGAGAGAGAGAGAGAGAGAGAGAATCTGACTGAAATCTTGTTCCCTTCAAAATACGCTACAATTTTCAGAGTATTGATTAGAGGGAAAGTGAGGGAGGGAGAGAGAGAGAGAGAGAGAGAGAGAGAGAGAGAGAGAGAGAGAGAGAGAGAGAGAGAGAGAGAGAGAGAGAGAGAGAGAGAGAGAGAGCTCCTAGCTTTGAATGTGACTCCGTAAAGGGCAGGTGTGCAAAAGTAATGAGCAGGTGACCAGGTGAGCAGGAGGAGGAGGAGGATGAGGAGGAGGAGGAAGAGGACACATAATAATAAGGAATAAATAAAAAGGAAGCATTCCCCCCTCTCTCTCTCTCTCTCTCTCTCTCTCTCTCTCTCTCTCTCTCTCTCTCTCTCTCTCTCTCTCTCTCCTCCATCCATCTCTTCTCTCTCAGTGTTTTCCTTGCCTTCTTTTTTTCTCTATCTCTTCTCTTCCCATCTATTCTTCCTCATTTTCCTCGCTTTCCATCCTCCCTCCATTTTCCTCCTCTCCTTTCCTATCTCCCACCATTCCTTCCTACTACTACTACTACTACTATTTTCTCAGTAATCGTAAGTCGTGTCACCTCTTGTGGACCGCATAGTCTGTTGTGGCATGTGTAACTTAACTCTTATGTAATCCATCTGACTCTCGCCCTCTCTAAATCTATGTAACTATGTAATCCAACTGACTCCCTTTCATTCTCTCTTTCTTCCTTCCCTTCTCGCTCCTCTTTCTTCCCTCCTCGCCCCTCTTCCTTCCCTCCTCGTCCCCTTCCTTCCCCTCGCATGACCTTCACTGGCCACGCAGACACCCCCCAGCGCGACCTACGGAAACAAACGTTTTCAATATTTTTCGCCCAAACGTTCCCACTCGGTATTCTGACGTGGCGAGAGACTTCCGTGTTGTGGGGGAGGAGGGGGAGGAGGAGGAGGAGGAGGAGGAGGAGGAGGAGGAGGAGGAGGAGGAGGAGGAGGAGGAGGAGGAGGAGGAGGAGGAGGAGGCAATGTATGATGGAAGAGAGAGAGAGAGAGAGAGAGAGAGAGAGAGAGAGAGAGAGAGAGAGAGAGAGAGAGAGAGAGAGAGAAAGGATGAAAGAGAGGGAGGATGGAAGTTTGAGGGGAGAGATGAGGTTAGGGGAAGGGACACACTCTCTCTCTCACACACACACACACACACACACACACACACACACACACACACACACTGCCAGAGCCTTTAGCGTGTTTCCGTGTCTCAGCGGACCCAATGTAAAAAAAAAAAAAAGAATCAAAAATCGCATTTCGTTTTCTCTTTGATGTATCTTTTCCATGGTGTACTTCCCTTCTTTTCCCTTCTTTTACTGCTTTCTTTCCTTTTTCCTTATGTTCTTTTTTTCCCTTCCATTCTTTTCACTCCTTTCTCCCAATTCTCTTTAATTTTTCCCTTCCCTTCTCTTCCCTTACTCCTTTACTTTTTCTTAATTTCCTTTCCTGTTCCTTTTCTATTTCCTTCCCTTTTATTCCTTTCTATTTGCTCTCATTCATTTTCCCCTTTTCCCTTTCCTTCCCTAACTCCCTTCCTCTCCCTTCCATTCCTTGCCATCTCTTCTCTTCCCTTCCATTCTCCTTTTCCTTCCCCTTGTTTTCCCTTCTCTTTTCCCTTC
>NC_087184.1:7225219-7237719 GCF_035594125.1 Scylla paramamosain
ATGTTGACAGACAGAGCTGAAAGAGTTTGACTAGGCAAGGTGCAAGCACGGAGGCACAGTTTCGGAGAACAATAGGAGGGACCCCATCAAGTCCATAAGCCTTCCGAGGGTTTAGACCAGCGAGGGCATGGAAAACATCATTACGAAGAATTTTAATACGTGGCATGAAGTAGTCAGAGGGTGGAGGAGAGGGAGGAACAAGCCCAGAATCGTCCAAGGTAGGGTTTTTAGCAAAGGTTTGAGCAAAGAGTTCAGCTTTAGAAATAGATGTGATAGCAGTGGTACCATCTGGTTGAAGTAGAGGAGGGAAAGAAGAAGAAGCAAAGTTATTGGAGATATTTTTGGCTAGATGCCAGAAATCACGAGGGGAGTTAGATCTTGAAAGGTTTTGACATTTTTTGTTAATGAAGGAGTTTTTGGCTAGTTGGAGAACAGACTTGGCATGGTTCCGGGCAGAAATATAAAGTGCATGAGATTCTGGTGATGGAAGGCTTAAGTACCTTTTCTGGGCCACCTCTCTATCATGTATAGCACGAGAACAAGCTGTGTTAAACCAAGGTTTAGAAGGTTTAGGACGAGAAAAAGAGTGAGGAATGTACGCCTCCATGCCAGACACTATCACCTCTGTTATGCGCTCAGCACACAAAGACGGGTCTCTGACACGGAAGCAGTAGTCATTCCAAGGAAAATCAGCAAAATACCTCCTCAGGTCCCCCCAACTAGCAGAGGCAAAACGCCAGAGGTACCTTCGCTTAGGGGGATCCTGAGGAGGGATTGGAGTGATAGGACAAGATAAAGATATGAGATTGTGATCGGAGGAGCCCAACGGAGAAGAAAGGGTGACAGCATAAGCAAAAGGATTAGAGGTCAGGAAAAGGTCAAGAATTTTGGGCGTATCTCCAAGACGGTCAGGAATATGAGTAGGGTGTTGCACCAATTGCTCTAGGTCATGGAGGATAGCAAAGTTGTAGGCTGGTTCACCAGGATGGTCAGTGAAGGTAGAGGAAAGCCAAAGCTGGTGGTGAACATTGAAGTCTCCAAGAATGGAGATCTCTGCAAAAGGGAAGAGGGTCAGAATGTGCTCCACTTTGGAAGTTAAGTAGTCAAAGAATTTCTTATAGTCAGAGGAGTTAGGAGAGAGGTATACAGCACATATAAATTTAGTATGAGAATGACTCGTAGCCAGATGGTGGAAAACTCGGAAGATTCAAGAACGTGGGCACGAGAGCAAGTTAAGTCATTGCGCACATAAACGCAGCATCCAGCTTTGGATCGAAAATGAGGATAGAGAAAGTAGGAGGGAACAGAAAAGGGGCTACTGTCAGTTGCCTCAGAAACCTGAGTTTCAGTGAGGAAAAGAAGATGAGGTTTAGAAGAGGAGAGGTGGTGTTCTACAGATTGAAAATTAGATCTTAGACCGCGAATGTTGCAGAAGTTAATGAAGAAAAAGTTGAGGGGGGTGTCAAGACACTTAGGGTCGTCGACGGAAAGGCAGTCCGACCTGGGGACATTTATGGTCCCCTCCCCAGATGGGGACTCCGAGGCTGGTGTAGGAGTCGCCATGATTTTAAAATTTTTGAGTGAAGGGTGTGTGTGTTATTAGGTGCTTGTAGTTTTGTGTGGAGGAAGAGAGTTGTCTTTAGAGGGCAGGCTGTGACTACCCCCTTGTGTTGTGAGACACAAAGGGAAACGTTCAGTGAGGTCACAGCTGGGTTTAATGATAAGTTCACAGCACCCCCTGAACAGTGCTTTAGATCTCACTGGGAGTAATTATCGTTTCGGCAGGTGTCTACTGCCTCCTCCTCCTGCGGCGTTATTTCCTGCGCGTATAATTTCCCTCAGGTAATTTCCCTTATGCCTCGGACACGGGAATCAGGATTTGATCGAGAGAGAGAGAGAGAGAGAGAGAGAGAGAGAGAGAGAGAGAGAGAGAGAGAGAGAGAGAGAGAGAGAGAGAGAGAGAGGCAAAGACAGCGAATGAGTATGATACAAGAAATAAGGGAATTTTTTTGAGAAAGAATTAAAAAAGGAGTAAATTCAGAGAGAGAGAGAGAGAGAGAGAGAGAGAGAGAGAGAGAGAGAGAGAGAGAGAGAGAGAGAGAGAGTAGGGGGCAGATAAGTAGGTAGGTAAATATATGGAAGAATGATTTATGTGAAAGGGAAAACAGTGTAGGCTCTCTCTCTCTCTCTCTCTCTCTCTCTCTCTCTCTCTCTCTCTCTCTCTCTCTCTCTCTCTCTCTCTCTCTCTCTCTCTCTCTCTCTCTCTCTCTCTCTCTGTGTGTGTGTGTGTATGTGTGTGTGTGTGTGTGCAGGAGAGCGAGGGATAAACTGGGAGAAGAAGATAAGTTGATGATGAAAGAAGGATATGTAGAATACAGAATAAATGTAAGAGCAGAAGACAATATTAAATCAGTGTTACGAAGGAAGGAATTAGGAGAAAATGTAATAATTCCGAAATCTGAGGGAAGAAGAAAGACCAGAACTTATGTGCAAATGACGTAAGAAGTAGAAATGTGAGTTACGAAAGGGAGGAATTAGGAGAAAATGAAATAGTTCTGGAAACTGAAGAAAAGTGGAAGACGAAAATTTATGTACGAACGAAGTAAGAAGTGAAAATGTGAAAGACAAGATTAAGCGGATGAAGGAGGCCTGAAAGAGTGACGAGAACGATATTACGAAGAGAGGAATAAGGAGAAAATGCAATAACTTGGAGAACAGATGAGTGGAAAAACGAAAAAGGAGATAGAAGGAGTAAAAACTATAAAGTAAAAAAAAAATTAATATTAGGAAGAAAGGAATAAGGGAAAACAATAATTTACTAGATAACAAATGAGTGGAGAGACAAAATAAAGAATAAAGACTTCAAATATAAGAAAAAAAATAGAAAAAGATGAGACTAACAACGGTACGAAAAAAAAATAGGAAAAATGCAATAACTAACAAAAGATGGAGAGAATAAAGGAGAGGAAAACTAATTTACGTACAAAAGAAACGAATAAGAATATGAAGAAAAGAAAGAACGAGGTAACGAAAATAACATCATGAACAGAAGAAGAAGAAGAAGAAGAAGAAGAAGAACAAGAACAAGAAGAACAAGAAGAACAAGAAGAACAAGAACAAGAACAAGAACAAGAAGAAGAAGAAGAAGAAGAAGAAGAAGAAGAAGGAAAAAAGAAACAATAACCCTGACACAACAAAACAAGCACAAAAACACACAAAAACTAAATTACGTGAGAGAGAGAGAGAGAGAGAGAGAGAGAGAGAGAGAGAGAGAGAGAGAGAGAGAGAGAGAGAGAGAGAGAGAGAGAGAGAAACAAGAAAAATTAGATAAGATCGTGTCCATTTTTCTATCAATAGGAAGACGAACCCTCCTCCTCCTCCTCCTCCTCCTCCTCCTCCTCCTCCTCCTCCTCCTCCTTCAGCGGCTTAACTGCCCAATCTCGGACTAAACTTCTTCACAGGCTTAATGAGTTTGCATATTAAATAGCTGGCGACCCAAACCCTTCCCACATCGACCACTGCATTGGAGACGCGACCCTGCAGGAGAAGGAGGAGGAGGAGGAGAGGGAGGAGGAGAAAGAGGAGGTTAACGATGATGTAAAAAAAAGTGTAGGATGAGACGAGAGATAAAAAGGGTGAAAGAAGATGGAGGAGGAGGAGGAGGAGGAGAAGGAGGAAAGGAGAATAATGATAATGATAATAATAACAATATTGTGAAGAAGAAGAAGTAGAAGGAGGAGGAGGAGAAGGAAAAGGAGGAGGAGGAGGAGGAGGAGGAGGAGGAGGAGGAGGAGGAGGAGGAGGAGGAGGAGGAGGCGGAGGAGGAGGAGGAGGATGGTAATAATATGAAAAGGAAAAAAGAACAACAACAAGAACAAGAACAAGAAGAACAAGAAGAAAAAATAAAAAGAAGAAGAACAGAAGTAGTACAAGAACAAGAATAGAAGAAGGGGAAGAAGAAAACCAAAAGAAGAAATAGACAAGGAATAAATGAAAGAACAAAAGAAAGAAGAGAAAAAGAAACATAAAAGAACAAATTGAAAGATGAAAAAGAAAGTTCATAAGATGACAGCATAAAAGGGGAGAGAGAGAGAGAGAGAGAGAGAGAGAGAGAGAGAGAGAGAGAGAGAGAGAGAGAGAGAGAGAGAGAGAGAGAGAGAGAGAGAGAGAGAGAGAGAGAGAGAGAGAGAGAGGGGGAAGGAGGTGAGGGGAGGGGAGGGAAGGGAGGAAGAAGAGGAGGAGGAAGAGAAGGTAAAGAAGAATAAAGGAGGCCGAAGAAAGGTCATGACATGCTGAAAATGAAGGAGAAGGAGAGAAGCCACAAAAAAGAGGAGAAAAGAATAAGGAGAAGAAGAAGTTATAGAAAACGGCGAGAGAAAAAGATGAGATAGAATAAACGAAAGAGGAAAGATGGAAGAAAGGAAGAGAGAGAAAATAATTGAAATAAGTTGAAGAAAAGAACAGACCATAGAAAAAGGGAAAAGAGATTAAAAGAAAAAAAATAAGGTAAGAAAATAGGGCAAGCCAAGGTTAGATTAGGTAAGGTAAGATAAGATAAGGTTGAGTTAGGTAAGGTTAGGTTAGGTTTGAAAAAGTTAGATAAGGTGAAATTTAATCAAGTCAGGTTAAGTTTAGTTAAATTAGGTTGTGTTTTTTATGCTTCTTTGTTACGTTACGTTATATTATGGTGTTATGTCACATTAATGATGGCAATTTATGTTAGGTAAGGTCAGGTCCAACAGGTAAGATAAGGTCAGAAACGTAAGGACAGGTAAGGACAGGTAAAGTGAGGCAGACAGAGAGATGGTGGGTGGAGAAGAGCACGTGATTCTGACGGCGAGTAATAGACCCACCTGGAGAGTTAATTACCTGCCCTACACCTGTCCACACCTGTCTCACACCTGCCCACACCTGTCCTAGCCGAGACTCGCCTCATCACACCTGCGTTAAGTTAAAATATATACGAAGCAAAAATATAAAAAAAGGAAAAAAGCTACGGCAGAGAGAGAGAGAGAGAGAGAGAGAGAGAGAGAGAGAGAGAGAGAGAGAGAGAGAGAGAGAGAGAGAGAGAGAGAGAGAGAGAGAGAGAGAATGAATGTATATTGGACCATAAAAGAAAGAGTCGTGGTCATGATAGTAGTAGTAGTAATAGTGGTGGTGGTGGTGGTGACGTAAGCGTAACATCGATCTAAGTGTGACGCAGGAAGCACCACCACCACCACCATCACCACTACCACCATCGCCACCACCGCCACCACCACAGCAACAACAGGTGGTGGCGATGGTGGTGGTGGTGCAACGTGTGTGTGTGTGTGTGTGTGTGTGTGTGTGTGTGTGGTGATTTGAGTTAGGGCAAGTTAGGTCACATTATGGATCACTAACTACCTCGTGGGGATTAATGGACTCGTTACCTCCCCCCCCCCCTCTCTCTCTCTCTCTCTCTCTCTCTCTCTCTCTCTCTCTCTCTCTCTCTGGTCATCATTACTTCTCTCAATCACTCTTTCCATGCGTCTATCTTCTTTCTTTCTCTCTTTCCTTCACTATGATCTTCCGTTCCTGTTTCTCTTCTCTTCTCCTCCCTCCTCTCCTTCTCCTTCTCCTTCTCCTCCTCCTCCTCCTCCTCCTCCTCCTCCTCCTCCTCCGCTCCATAAAAATACAAATAATATACAAAAAATATCAAGTAAGACATACAGAGAGAGAGAGAGAGAGAGAGAGAGAGAGAGAGAGAGAGAGAGAGAGAGAGAGAGAGAGAGAGAGAGAGAGAGAGAGAGAGAGAGAGAGAGAGAGAGAGAGAGAGAATTTCACTGCAGTATCATGCAAAGCCAGAAAATTACCGACAATCCTTCGTATCGTTTTATTGTACCGTCTTGTACCACCACCTGAAGCACCGCACGTCTTTCCTCCACCCCTCCACTTCTCTCCAGTTTCCCCCGGTTTCCTCCATTCCCTCCCACTCACTCCTCTCTTTACCTAAGTCTCCCCTTTCTCCGTTTTCTAAATTGTCGTATGCAATTTACCAGTCCTCTCTCTCTCTCTCTCTCTCTCTCTCTCTCTCTCTCTCTCTCTCTCTCTCTCTCTCTCTCTCTCTCTCTCTCTCTCTCTCTCTCTCTGTGTGTGTGTGTGTGTGTGTGTGTGTGTGTGTGTGTGTGTGTGTGTGTGTGTGTGTGTGTGTGTGTGTGTGTGGTTGGTTTACTCTAAAAAGACAACCCGTTTTACAGCAGATTGTAAGTAATGTTTGAAGTCTCTCTCTCTCTCTCTCTCTCTCTCTCTCTCTCTCTCTCTCTCTCTCTCTCTCTCTCTCTCTCTCTCTCTCTCTCACCGTGAAAAATCCATCCAGTCGAGCTATAGAAAATAAAGAACAAAAACAACTCTCTCTCTCTCTCTCTCTCTCTCTCTCTCTCTCTCTCTCTCTCTCTCTCTCTCTCTCTCTCTCTGAAATAGTCCAGCCGGTCAAAGTTGTAGAGAAAACAACCATAACAATTTCTCTCTCTCTCTCTCTCTCTCTCTCTCTCTCTCTCTCTCTCTCTCTCTCTCTCTCTCTCTCTCTCTCGAGTTTTTAACAGGAAGGCAAAACTCTGCGCTTTCATCCGTTGCGCCGTATGCAGATCTATCGATTATACGTGAGCGGACAAGCCTGGAATATTGGGATTGGGGGGCCGGTGTGGGCTGGTGGGCAGCTGTGGGCGTGAGGATATGGGTGGCGTTGGCGGCGAGGGTGGCATGGGCGTCGTGGGTGAGTGGAGTGGTGTCAATTAACTCTTGAATGTGTGTGTGTGTGTGTGTGTGTGTGTGTGTGTGCGAGTGAAACACACACACACACACACACACACACACACGTATAGAGGGAACGGTTAGCAGAGGTCGGGAGGTGAAATGGGTGAGGGAGAGTGGGAGAGGGGGAACGGGAAAGGGGGAAGGGGGAGGAGAAAGAGTGAAGGGTAAAGGGGGAAGGGGGAATGGGGGAGGGGGAGGGGAAGGGACACTAGTAATTGTGTGGGCGTGCGTGCGTGAGCGTGTGCGCATGACAGGCTGAAGGGTTATGGGAGGAGGAGGAGGAGGAGGAGGAGGAGGAGGAAGTGAGTGAGGGAAACAGAAGGAAGAGTAGAGGTTGAAGTTGTGAGAGAGAGAGAGAGAGAGAGAGAGAGAGAGAGAGAGAGAGAGAGAGAGAGAGAGAGAGAGAGAGAGAGAGAGAGAGAGAGAGAGAGAGAGGGAAACAGGTAAAGGGAAGGAAAGGGAGAGGAAAAGTTAGAGAGAAATTTAAGAGGAAATTTAAGGGAAGAGAGAGAGAGAGAGAGAGAGAGAGAGAGAGAGAGAGAGAGAGAGAGAGAGAGAGAGAGAGAGAGAGAGAGAGAGAGAGAGAGAATCACAAGTAATGTCAGCTGATAATAAAAGAGACGAAAAAAAGAGAAAAAGAAAACACAATAGTACACAATAGACGAAATAGAAAGAACAAGAAAAAAATAATAACAAAAAATACAAAACGAAGAGAAAACAAAGAAACGTAATAGAAAGGGAATGAAAACGGAAAGGGAAGAAGGAAAGAGGAGGAGGAGGAGGAGGAGGAGGAGGAGGAGGAGGAGGAGGGAAGAGGGTTATTTCTGACTTTGCAGACAGGTATTATCTGAAGACGAACATGGAATACAAGGCTCCTGGTAACTAGGGAGGGAGAGAGGGAGAGGGAGAGGGGAAGAGGGAGAGGGGAGAGAGGGAGAGGGGAGAGAGGGAGAGGGGAGAGGGAAGGAGGGAGAGAGGGAGTGGGTAAGTTAGGGGAAGGAAACGACACAGGAATGGAAAGGAGAGCATACTGAGAGAGAGAGAGAGAGAGAGAGAGAGAGAGAGAGAGAGAGAGAGAGAGAGAGAGAGAGAGAGAGAGAGAGAGAGAGAGAGAGAGAGAGAGAGAGAGAGAGAGAGAGAGAGAGAGTGGAAGGAAGGAAACAAACAAGAAAAGCAAAAAGAATGGACAGAAGGAAGTCCTCGAGAGGAAAAAAAAGCGGAGGAGGAGGATGAAGGAAGTGGAGAAACAGGTGGAAAGAACCAAAGGGGAGGTGGAGGAGGAGGAGGAGGAGGAGGAGGAGGAGGAGGAGGAGGAGGAGGAGGAGGAGGAGGAGGAGGGGGTCATATTGCCTGGAAGTAAGTTTAGCGCCAGAAGTTCTCGAGCAGAAGCGTCTGGTGTTACTTTTTCGATTTTTTTGGGTGAAGATGGAAGGAGGAGGAGGAGGAGGAGAAGGAAAAGTTAGTCAATAATGCGCAGCTGCACTCGCCGCCCTTCAGAGTCAGATGATGGAAAAATAACGGGGAGGAGGAGGAGGAGGAGGAGAAGGAGAATGGAGGTTGATTTAGGCAGAACCAAAACTTTGCAATATTGGCCATGGAACACGAGTCAATTGAGAAACTTAGAACTCTCTCTCTCTCTCTCTCTCTCTCTCTCTCTCTCTCTCTCTCTCTCTCTCTCTCTCTCTCTCTCTCTCTCTCCCAGGACCTTGCAACATACGCTAACCTCACCTTACTCCCCATAGAAGCGCGGGAACTCAATAGGAAGAACACTGAACAAAATACTTGGGACCTCTATCAGACCATACAGCTCCCAGCGATTCGGCAGAGTGGTCCTGACTGGCTTACTGGCTCACGGCTTGCTTCGATACCACGGTTCGAGACTTACGTGATGCTTCAGTGAGTTCAAAGCGTGTTTATCTCTAAGTCTCTTCAAGTAAATTTTTTGGTAAGCTATGTTATCTTTTTTTCTCAGGCGGTCACCCATCAAAGTAGTAACCAGACCCAGCGTTGCTTAACCTCGCTGATCGGATGTGCTGTGTGTGTGGGGGTATTCGTGAGTTAAATCCTTGCCTATCTTATAACTTGTATAGAAAACGTAAATTAAGGTTTTAAGGGTGTTTTTACGGTTGTATTGGCAGATTAACAAGACTTCTACATTATTAACGGGAGAAACACTCTTGAGAAGCCGGCTATTATCTCTGTGGCCTCGAAAAATGGTCGTGGTAAGAGAGCGAAGCGTTTCCGAATACATGTCATTGAGATGAGTGTGGGTGAAGCTTCTCTTGGTGACTCAGTGTGCATGAGTCTAGGGGATGGTGGTAGTGGGGTGGTGGTGGTGGTGGTCGTGGTAGTAGTAGTAGTAGTAGTAGTAGCAGTAAAGGCATCAATTACCATTATATAACCCTACAATAAAGTAATTGATGTACTATATAACGAAGCTGGTGGTTACTCTCTCTCTCTCTCTCTCTCTCTCTCTCTCTCTCTCTCTCTCTCTCTCTCTCTCTCTCTCTCTCTCTCTCTCTCTCTTTCCCTACTTCTATTCATCTCTTCCTTCTATGATATTCTTTCTTCTCTTCCTTTCCTTACATCTAACCTTCCTCCTTTCCTTCCTTCCTTCCTTCCTTGCCTCCTCCTTTCCTTCCTCCTCTTCCTCGTCCATCTACTGACTAAGCTCTCTATCTCTCTCCACTCCTTTCCTCCCTCCTTCCTTCCGTGCCTCTCTCTCCACTATTCCGTCTACCTATACCTCCCTCTCTCCCTCCATCCTCCCCCCATAGCGTGCAGACCTCCTCACGCATGTCATGTCAGTAAAAGATGAATATTTCTTTCACATAAGAAGAAATTAATATGTAAGGAGAAAATGAACTACTACTACTACTACTATCATCACCATCATTACCACATTCACCGCATCCTCACCACCACAAAAAAAAATATTCTGGTTTACTATACTCTCTCTCTCTCTCTCTCTCTCTCTCTCTCTCTCTCTCTCTCTCTCTCTCTCTCTCTCTCTCACAACCCTTGCCCTCTTCCCTTCTCTCTCTCTGCTTCCTTCCTCCCTTCCTTCCTTGTTTCCTTCCTTCTCTCTCTCTTCCTCCCTTTCATTGCATCCTATTTATTTCCCTCCTTCCCCATCTTTATTCCTTTCCTCCTTCCTCCCTTCCTTCCCGTCTCTCCCTGCTCTCCATTGCCTCTCTATTCGCTACTTTCTATTCCAATTCTTCCTCCATTCGCTCATTCCTTACCTTTATCCCTTCCATCCTTCGTTCCTTCTATCCTTTCCTATCTCCATTCTCATCGTTCCCAATAGTAGTCCTTCCTTCACTCCTTCCTTACCCATTCCTTACCTACCCATACCTTCCCTGCCAAACTTCACACTCATGCCAATACCCTTCTTTCCTTCCTTCCTTCCTTCCTTCCTTCCTTCGTATCCTTCTCACCCCTCCTAATGTTGTTCCTCCCTTTCCTTTCCTACTCATTCCCTTTTTCCTTTCTACTTTCACTATTCTCCTCCGCATCCTTCACACACACATCCCAATATTCTCCCTTCGCTTTCCTTCCTTCCTTCCTTCCTTCCCTAACCATCCCTACCTACCCATCCCTTACACACACACACACACACACACACACACACACAAATTCTCCCCCGTCAGGTATTAGCGCCTTCCCCTGGCCACTGTAGCCACGCCCCACCGCCCTTTCCGCCCCACCACACCCCCCGCCCACTCCGCCTCACTGCGCCTCGACTCAGCCGCGCCCGCCCGCCTCAACGAGTGCAAGAGGCGTTCCGGAATGGAAGGCAGATCCTGAAGGGGAGTTGAAGGGAGTTGATGGGGGTGAGGGGAATTGTAGGGAAGTGAGGGGTGGTAAGGGGTGTTGATGGGGGTCTGAAAGGGAAGGCGCAGGTAGAAGGGGTGATTGTGGAGGTGGTGGTAGTTGTTGTTGTGATGGTGGTGATGGTTGTAGTAGAATAGTGACGATAATAGCAGTGGTGGTGGTGGTAGTAGTAGTAGTAGTAGTAGTAGTAGTAGTAGTAGTAGTAGTAGTAGTAGTAGTAGTAGTAGTAGTAGTAGTAGTAGTAGCAGCAGTAGTAGTAGTAGTAGTAGTAGTAGTAGTAGTAGTAGTAGTAGTAGTAGTAGTAGTAGTAGTAGTAGTAGTAGTAGTAGAAGAAGTAGTAGTAGTACCCGAATTAACACAGTAACAATAATAATAGTAACAACAGCAGAAAAAGAAATAGTAGTAGCAAGTAGTAGTAGTAGTAGTAGTAGTAGTAGTAGTAGTAGTAGTAGTAGTAGTAGTAGTAGCAGTAGTAGTAGTAGTAGTAGCAGAAGTAGTAATAGTAGTAGTAGCAGCAGCAGCAGCAGCAGCAGCAGTATTAGTAGTAGTTAGAATAATGGGGCTTTTGATAGATAAGAGTGAAGGGACTGAGTGAAAGGTGAATGGAGGACTGTGAGGCCTGGCCGTGGAAAGTGATCTGAATGGGGCCTGACTCTGTGCAAGGAATGGGCAAGTGTGGTGGATAAGGATCAGGGAAGGGGTAAAGGGGTTAGATGCTACTAAAGGGGGATCTGAGGGAAGTTAAAGAGGGTTAGAAGCTACTTAAGGGGATCTAAGTAATTTTAAGGGACTAGGATTAATAAGAGGCTGGAAATATGCTAGGGGGCTTAAAAATGCTGGAGGATACTAAACTGCTGAAAGATAATGAAGAGGAAATAGAGAGACAACAAAATGCGTGAATGGACAGAAGGAAAAAGAGGAAAATATCTAAATCAAGAGAAAGTGGTATAAATCAAAACCAAAGGATAAAATAAAGTAAGAAAATATCAAAAGACGTATCAAGAGAAAAAGAGAGAGAGAAAAAAAAGAAGGAAAAACTCACAAGGAAACGACCACGAGGAACAAAGGTCAGGTCAACACTTACCAAAGAAGAGGAAAACACAACGAAAAAAAAAAGGCAAACCAAGAAAAAAAAAAAACATAACCCACGAAAAAAACACACACACACACACACACACACACACACACACACACACACACACAAGAAACCAGATCAACACTCCGCAGTCAAGAGGGAAAAACACACATAATCAAAAGAAAAAAAAAACGATGAAAAAAAAAAGAGGAAGCGACCAAAAGGTAACTACACAGAACAAAATCCCCTTTCAACACTCACCACTCATCTCTGGGGTCAGGAAGCGAGCGGTGAACAGAGATCATGTCAGACACGTATTGGTTGAAGGCGTTGTTCTTCCATCCCTCGTCTACCTTCTTCTTTACCTGCGCCTCCACGTCCTTGGGCAGCACCACTGGCTTGCCCATCTCCCCAGGGCCGTTGGGTTCCTGGGGGGCAGCAGCACTCCGCCCTCGGGATGTATCTGCGGGAGAAACGGTGAAGAAAATATTGGTGTTTTTTTTTTTTTTTTTTATTTTCATTATTACGTTTCCAAGATTTATTTTTTTCTTTATCTTCCTTTATCATTAATATTTTCTTCAGTTTTACTTTTTTTTTGTTACTTTGTTAAGTTTATTCTACTCTTCCTCTCCTTCTTTCTCTTATTTTTCACTTCTCTCCCTCTCCCTCCCTCCTTTCTTTCTCTTCTCCCTCCCTCATAATTCTCCTAGCTTTCTTTCCTCTCTCCCTTAATCTTATTCCTGTCCTTTTTGCTTTCTGTTTTCCTCCTCCTCTTCTACTTTATTTTCCTCCTCTTACCACTTTCCTCCTACCA
>NC_087184.1:7242719-7257719 GCF_035594125.1 Scylla paramamosain
TTTTTTTTTTAGCTCTCTAGTTATCTGTATATCTTTTTTTTTTTTGGGAGTTTGAAAATATTCGGGTTTGTTTGGTTTTTGGTTCTTTATTTACGTATTTATCTACTTTTTGTGAAATTAGAAACATTTAAGGATGATGATGTTTTTAGTTATCTAGTTACATATCTGCCTTTCGTTGCTAAGTTAGAAGGTAATTAAGTTTGTTTAATGGTTTTTAGTTCTATATGTATTTATTTGTCTTCTTTTTTGTCAAGTTAGAAACCTTTTCGGATTATGTGGTTTTTAATTGTTTATTTAGTAACTTATCTAATTATTATTGCCAAGTTACAGAAACTGTTCGGGATTGTTTGATGGCTTTTAGTCCCCTATTAATATTTTTCTTTTTTTTTCTTTTTTTGTAAAGTTAGAAAGCTTTTATTTCGTTGTGAAGAAAAAGACTAAAACATTTACATGATTCAATTAGCTTACTTATTATCTATTTTTCCCTTGCCCTGTCTCACTAACACAAAGCATCATCAACAACAACACAACAACAGCAATAATATTAAAGTTAATGACCCACTCAATTCATTTTTACTTTTCATACTTTTAACCCTCATTTTCTTTACTCTCGTTTCTTTCCCTTCCATAGTTTTTTTTTTCTCTTCTCTCCCGAACACATACAATAATAACAACAAATAATAACACTATAGTCAATTGGTCACAGTAGAGAAGGGAGCACAACACTAAAACATCAGCATGACTCTCGCAGTTCACCTGCCTGGCGAGCGACGCGTCCCCACCTGGTGTAATTAATTGAAATAATGCTAATTTTATAACCTGCCTCTAATTAACGATTCTGTCACCTGCTTTTGTTCCAGACTCTTTTATTTATTCCTTTTTATCATTTTCACCTTTGACTTTTAACTTTTTTTTTCTTTTTTTTTTTTTTTTTGCTGTCTCTCCGATCTCCTCTTCCTCCTCCTCTTCTTCTTCTTCTGTCACCTGTTTTGTTTCGGGTCTTTTATTATTTTTTTCTATTGTTTTCACCTTTGACCTTCTCTTTTTTTGGTGTCACTTTTTATCTTTTCCTCCTTTATTTCCCTTTTATCATTTTTCATCTACGACTTTTTTCCCCCCTTTTGGTTGTCTAATTTTATCTCTCTCTCTTCTTCTCTTTTCCTTTTCTCATTACTTTCATCTTCTTTTCCGTTTTTTTCTCATCTATTTTTCTCCTCTTCCCTTCTTTTTTTTTCCTTTTTGCTTTTTATTTTAGTATGTTTTATCTCCTCCTCCTCCTCCTCCTCCTTCTCTTCCTCTTTTTTTATTTTCATCTATGACTTTCTTCATTTATTTCCTTTCCTGTCAATTTTATTTTCTCTTTCTCTTATTTTCTTTCTTCCTATTTTCTTGTTTGATTAATAGTAACTGAAATATATATTCTCTCTCTCTCTCTCTCTCTCTCTCTCTCTCTCTCTCTCTCTCTCTCTCTCTCTCTCTCTCTCTCTCTCCTTCCCTTAATGACTGTCTTCCTCTCCCTCTCTTCTCTTTCGTCTTCATTTATCTCCTCTTTCTCTCCCCCTTCCATTTCTCTCTCTTTCTCTTCCTTCCATGGCTATTTTTCTCCTTTTCTCTCTTTCTCCCCACATTTCCTTCTCTCTCTCTCTCTCTCTCTCTCTCTCTCTCTCTCTCTCTCTCTCTCTCTCTCTCTCTCTCTCTCTCTCTCTCTCTCTCTCTTTATTCTCACATAATTCTTTTTCTTCCTCTTTTTCTCCATTATCTTTTAGTCCTTCGTTATTCCATTATTTTCTTCAATTTCTTTTCCTCATCCCTATTATTTCTTGTTTTTTTTATTAATTCTTTACTTTTTTTTCTCTCTCTTTTCAATCCACTATTTTTTTTTCTCTTTTGATTTACTTCTCCTCTTCTTTCTCTCCTTCACTTTATTCCTGTCTTTCAAGTTCCTCCATTTATCACCTTTTTCTGCTTCTCTCTCTGTCTCTCTCTCTCTCTCCCTCTGATCACTGTGGACTGGCAAGGATCAATGCATTAGTAAACACGTCTCTATGTTACCCTAAGTGTCTTTAAGTGACGTTGCTTCCTACCTACCAATCAAAACGCGAGGCGATCCCTGCGTCATAGCCTTCCGCCAATGAGGGAACGATAAGTACCTACGTCACGGATAAACGGACCAATCAGTAATGGTTTACTGGTGACGTCATTATTTTGCGGACCAATGAGCGTGAGTTTGTGTCCTGTACGTGAGTCTGGTGCAAAAAATACGTAGGTGAAACAAAACAGCATCGCGTGAGTGACGAAAGTAAGGGAATGAGGAAGGAAATGTATGTAAATAACCAAATAAATGATGTAAACAGATAATATTGCTATAAATATAAATAATGAAGGATAAATGAATGATTGCAATGAGTTTAAGATTAAAATAAAACGATATTTGAGAAAGAAATGCAAGGATGAATAAGGATATAAGGAATTGTATGTGAATAATTAGATAAAACGTGAAAATTGCTAATATGGCGATAAAAGTAAATAATAATGAACGAATAACTGTAGCGAGTTTCAGAGAAAATAAAAAAAATAGTTTAAGTGAAAAATAATGAATAATAATGAAAGGATTGATAACTGCAACGAATTTAAGTTAAGAGAAAATAAAAAAATATTAGTAAGAGAGAGAGAGAGAGAGAGAGAGAGAGAGAGAGAGAGAGAGAGAGAGAGAGAGAGAGAGAGAGAGAGAGAGAGAGAAAAAAAATGATCGTGTAATGAAGGTTAGGTAAGTTATTTTATCTTTTCACACACAAATATCATCTGTCACTCACTTTATTTTGCTTCATTGAATCGTAAATGGCGAGAGAGAGAGAGAGAGAGAGAGAGAGAGAGAGAGAGAGAGAGAGAGAGAGAGAGAGAGAGAGAGAGAGAGAGAGAGAGAGAGAGAGAGAGAGAGAGAAAATCAAGGCCACGAACCCAAAAGGGAAGGAATGATAACAAGTAACGAATGAGAGAGAGAGAGAGAGAGAGAGAGAGAGAGAGAGAGAGAGAGAGAGAGAGAGAGAGAGAGAGAGAGAGAGAGAGAGAGAGAAAAAAAAAATTGTTACAATATCACTCGCCTTTGATATTCCTTCCCCCACCCCCCTTCCTCTCACTCTCACTCTCCTTCTCCCTCT
The DNA here is from genome assembly GCF_035594125.1 of Scylla paramamosain. NCBI lineage: Eukaryota > Metazoa > Arthropoda > Malacostraca > Decapoda > Portunidae > Scylla > Scylla paramamosain. The sequence goes on from NC_087184.1 coordinate 7,245,878, forward strand.
CCTTCCCCCTCTCTCTCTCCCTATCCACGTGGCACACCTGAGCAGAGCAGGTGTGTATCTCTCTCCCCTCTCACCTGTTTACTTTCCTTCACCTCCTTTGCATTATTTCTTCTTTATTTATCTCTTTCTTCATACGTTCTTTTAGTTTCTATCTTTTTCCTTCATTTGTGTGAGGAAAGAAGGAAGGAAGGAAGAGAGAAAGGATAGAAGGAAAAGGGATAGGAAGGAGGATGGAAGAAAAAAGTGGGAGGAAAAGGAGAAGGGACAGAAGAGGAAAGACGAGGAAGAAGGAAGAGGAAAGAAAGGATGAAAGGGAAGGTTTGTAAGGATAGAAGGAAAGGGACACGGATTGAAAGGAGGGAGGGAGGGAGGGAGGGAGGGAGAGCGGGAGGGAGGGAAGGAAGGAAGGACCGAAGGAAGGAAGAAAGGAAAAAGCACGAAGAAAGAGAGGAGGGAGGCAGGAAGGGTAAATAGAAGTTTAGGAAATAAGAGAAGGAAATAAGAATAGAGAGGAAAGAAAAAAATTAAGAGAAAGAAGAGAAGACTAGAGATGGAAGGGAAAGCAATAAAAGTAAAGAAGGAAAACAGAAAAGAAAAGAAAAAAAGGAGAAGAAAACAAGTTAGGATAGAAGAAGGAAAATAACAATAGATATAAGGAAAAGAAAGGAAAATAAAAAAGAAAAATAACAAAAGAGAGAAACAATAAATAAGGAAAAAAAAGAGCAAAACAAAATAAACAAACAACGAAGCAAGTTTTAGAGTCTGTGTGTGTGTGTGTGTGTGTGTGTGTGTGTGTGTGTGTGTGTGTGTGTGTGTGTGTGTGTGTGTGTGTGTGTGTGTGTGTGCCATCACCACCACTACCGCAACCACCACCGCCATTATCACTACCACACTCACCACCACCACCACCACCGTCATTACCACTACCACACTCACCACCACCACCACCACCATCACCAACACACATGTACTCCTCCTCACTGCCTGATCAACACTGAGTGAAGTGGCAGCAGTAGCGAGGAGGAGGAGGAGGAGGAGGAGGAGGAGGAGGAGGAGGAGGAGGAGGAGGAGGAGGAGGGAGGATAGATAAGGGCTGCGACCGATAGCGTCTGGTAAGCGAAGGACGAGAGAGAGAGAGAGAGAGAGAGAGAGAGAGAGAGAGAGAGAGAGAGAGAGAGAGAGAGAGAGAGAGAGAGAGAGAGAGAAAGGAAGATCTGAAGGAAGATTTACTAAGTCTTTTCCCTCATAAATTTTCATCGATATTCTCTCTCTCTCTCTCTCTCTCTCTCTCTCTCTCTCTCTCTCTCTCTCTCTCTCTCTCTCTCTCTCTCTCTCTTATCTCTATCTCTGTGTAATACCACGCCAAATGTTCTACTATAACGCAATACTGATTAGAGATAAGAGTGTGTGTGTGTGTGTGTGTGTGTGTGTGTGTGTGTGTGTGTGTGGGTGGGTGTGTGTGTTTGTCAAGGTGAGAGTAGAGAGAGGAAAAGAGAAGAGAGGGAGGCGGGAGGGAGAGAAGTTTGTGACACTACTAGCTTCAGCGGAAGGGAGAGAGAGAGAGAGAGAGAGAGAGAGAGAGAGAGAGAGAGAGAGAGAGAGAGAGAGAGAGAGAGAGAGAGAGAGAGAGAGAGAGAGAGAGAGAGAGAGAGAGAGAGGGGGGCATGTCTATTTCCGGTCGGTCATGATGTCATAGTGATAATTCTCGTTCGTATGTGTCCCCTGACCCTGACTTACACACACACACACACACACACACACACACACACACACACACGAACACTGCGGAAGAAAACTAAACACTAAACGAGGATTTGTGTTGTAAACTATGTACGTACTCTCTCTCTCTCTCTCTCTCTCTCTCTCTCTCTCTCTCTCTCTCTCTCTCTCTCTCTCTCTGGACAATGAGTTAAGTGGAGATTAAGAGGAGTGAAGTTAAGAGCATTATCTCCTCTTTCTCTCTTCATCATTTCTCTATTACTTTCTCTTTACTTTTATCATTAATTGTCGTTTTATTTCCCTTTCACCTCCTTGTTTTTATTCATTAACATAATGCTTATTTAATATTTATTATTAATGTTGTCATTATTATTATTATTATTATTATTATTATTATTATTATTATTATTGTTAATATTATTATTATTAATATTTCCTCTTACTATTCTTATTTTTCCTTAGTCATATTCATTTTACTTATTTATTCCTCTTTGTCTCATTCCTTCTCCTTTATCATTTATATTCACATTCTTTCTCTTACGTCACTTACTTTTGTTCTCTCTCTCTTACTTCCTCTCATTTCTTTGATTCTTCTCTTATCATCCCTCCCCCTCACTCCTCTTCCTTTAATCTATTTCCTCTTATTCTTTTCCCACTTATCTTACACTTTTATCGTCTTCTCATTCTTCCTATTTTATCATATCTCTCGCTGCCTCTTACCTTCATCACTTTATTCCTTTATTTCTTATCCCTCTTTCCTTTTCTCTCCCTTCTTTCTCATATTCTCCCTTTTACTTTTTTCCTTTATCTTCCCCTCTCCTCTTTATCACGTTCCATTACCTTCTTCCCATTATCACTACTCTCATTTCTCCTTTCCCTTCCTTTTCCATTACTCATCCCTCTTCATCATATTCTCTTCGCCTTATATTCCCTCTTTATCAAATTACATCTCCTTTTTTTCCCTTTCTCTCAACTCAAATCACTTGAAAAAAATGTAAATAAATGAATGAAACAATAAAAAAATAAATAAATATACCTCGGAAATATTCACAGGTGGGGCGCAGTATCCAGGTGAGTTGGGAGACAGGTAAGGTATTTTCAGGTGCAATTAATTAACCAACCCATTGAGACTTCGAGAGAAATGAAATCCGAGTGGTGAATATTTTAATGGTCGCAATATAAATATGTGGGGAGCACTTTACATCTTCCCTCTATTGAGTGAGAGGGAGAGAGAGAGAGGGAGAATATGCTCAGGTGTGTGCCAGGTAGGGAGGGAGGGAGAGGCAGGTGTGGCAAGACTTGGAAAGAGTGGGGGGAAGGAGGGTACGAATGAAAATAAATAAAAATGAGAGAGGGAGAGAGGAGGAACGCCAGGATGTGATGCAGAGAGGAGGAGAGTTGAAGGAATGGAGGAACAGAAAGGGAGGAGACAGGGATAGAAAGGAAAAGGAGAGAAGGAAGAAGAGAGAGGATTGGGGAGATTAGAGAATGAAGGGGAGGTGAAGGAGAATATGAAGGAAGGAGGGAAGGAAAGAAGGAAGGGAAAAAGAGAGGGAAAACAGGAAGTGTAGAAGCAACAACGCAAGGAAGGAGCAAGGAAAACAAAACAAACAAGAAAAAGAAAGGCAAGAAAGAAAATAAAGAAGACGAAGATAGAAAAGACAAGGTGGAAGATAAAAGGAGAAGCAAAATCAGCGACGTGTAAGAGAGAGAGAAGGAGAATGAATGAAAGGAGGAGGAGGAGGAGGAGGAGGAGGAGAACGTGTGGTTTAAGTGTGAAGGAGTGTGCATTGATAGTCATCCTCACACCTGTCCACACATCACCTATTGACACAGGTATACCGCGCGTGTCCACCTGGCTTGGGGTTAATTATGCTTGTTACCGCTCTCTCTCTCTCTCTCTCTCTCTCTCTCTCTCTCTCTCTCTCTCTCTCTCTCTCTCTCTCTCTCTCTCTCTCTCTCTCTGTGTGTGTGTGTGTGTGTGTGTGTGTGTGTGTGTGTGTGTGTGTGTGTGTGTGTGTGTGTGTGTGTGTGTGTGTGTGTGTGTGTTTTGCCACGTGTAGGTCTGATGGCTTCCTACAGCTTCCCTTACTTTCTTATGGTTTTGTTCTTGTGTGTGTGTGTGTGTGTGTGTGTGTGTGTGTGTGTGTGTGTGTGTGTGTGTGTGTGTGTGTGTGTGTGTGTGTGTGTGTGTGTGTGTGTGTGTGTGGGTGTGAGTGTGTGCGTGTGTGTGTGTGTGCAATGATGATAATAATAATAATAATAGCAATAATAATAATAATAATAATAATAATAATAATAATAATAATAATAATAATAATAATAATAATAATAATAATAATCGGTTTATTATTAAGGCAGTTTACAAACTGAAAATGTACAGAGAGGGTGGGGAAATACTTAACATTAATCCTAAAACTAAGACTAATCTAGAAGTGTGTGTGTGTGTGTGTGTGTGTGTGTGTGTGTGTGTGTGTGTGTGTGTGTGTGTGTGTGTGTGTGTGTGTGTGTGTGTGTGTGTGTGTGTGTGTGTGTGTGTGTGTGTGTGTGATGTAATCGGTCTGTATGTCAACTCTAATACGTACACGAGGCATTGTAATGATACGCACACACACACACACACACACACACACACACACACACACACACACACACACACACACACACACACACACACACATAATGAGATGTAGATTAATAGACGTACATCATAGATACATGCATTTACGTGAAGAAATTTCCTAACCTAACTTCACACACACACACACACACACACACACACACACACACAGAAAAAACAATGAATAAATAAAAGAAAACCCCCAAAAAATAACGAATATATTGATTAGCACGTCATGTCCAAGTGTGTGTGTGTGTGTGTGTGTGTGTGTGTGTGTGTGTGTGTATGTGTGTGTGTGTGTGTGTCACAGCTGATTGGGAAACAGGTGCAGCGGCGTGTACAAGCCAACAAGGACAAGGGAGGCGAGGTGAGGCAAGCAGGGACAAGTAGAAACAAGTGCAGGCATTAGTGTTTGTCTAGAGTCACCACACACACACACACACACACACACACACACACACACACACACACACCTTCTTACTGCAGCCTTCAAGTTGTGATACCATTTGTAGGTTGAAAGAAAGGTGGATGGAGACAGATGGGGAGGTAGATAGGGATAGACTGAGACAAATAGATAGGGAGAGAAGGATAGATTGAGATAAAGTGATGCGTAGATGGAGATATACCGAGATATATAGGTAGATAGGAGTAGATGGAGATATACTGAGATAGGTAGATAGGAGTAGGTGGAGATATACTGAGATAGGTAGACAGGGAGTAGATGGAGATATAATGAGATAGGTAGATAGGAATAGATGGAGATATACTGAGATAGATAGGTAGATAGGAGTAGATTGAGATAGATAGAAAGATTGGTAGAGATAAATAAATAGATACACAGACAGATAGCTACAGTAAGAGGGTAGATAAGTATGCAGGTAAATGAGACAGACTGATAAATAGATAGGAAGAAAAGTAGAGAGATAAAGATAGATTGATAGGAAAGCTTGTCATTTTTCGAAGATAGATAAAATGACTGATAGGTTGGGGGATTGATAACTAGATAAAGAGACAGATAGATAATTGAGTACGTACACAAACCTTGTAGATATATTCTTTAGTGTGTGTGTGTGTGTGTGTGTGTGTGTGTGTGTGTGTGTGTGTGTGTGTGTGTGTGTGTGTGTGTGTGTGTGCTTCACTTACATCAATACATCAAACATTCCAGCGAACGGAACTGAGAGCAAAGATAAACATCAATTTCCAAGAAGAATAATGTGTTGTACGTACGTATGTATGTATGTATGTATGTATAATAATAATCTAACTCAACCATACAGACCATACCAAAGCATACATGTTTGTGCATAAATACAGACCACAAATATATGCATGTTTACACTGGCAATGTTATGTATACTGGTCTAATGTTATCTTGTTATCAGTTCCAGCTTGGGATAACATTAGTGAGGGCGGAAATGTTACCCTCATTATCTCTGTTATTCTTATATGTGTTATTTTTGGTCAGTTCCAGCTTACGACAATATGTGAGAGGAATATTATTACCCTTGTTATCTCTAATCCTTGTTATTTTTGTTATCCTTATTTGTTATTCCTATTTGTTATCCTTGTTACCCCCTCTGTCATCCTTGTTACCTTCCCTGTGTGACGGAGAGTGATGGATCTGGTGTTAGGTGATGCGAGTGTGACGGAAACACCACAACCACGTCACCAGTTCTCTTTAGTGGACTTACAGGATTAGATTGTACTTAAAGAGATTTAGATTTCTTACTGCAGGATCAGATTGTGTTTAAAGGGATTCAGGTTCCTTACTGGACTAAAATAAGAGGGTTATATTCTGTCCTGGGCTAAATTCAGACGGTTAGATTATCACGAGGCTTTTAAGACTATTACATTCCGTGCTAGACTTCTCTGACAAGTTAAACTCCACACCAGAAACCAAAAATACACTACAAAATATACACTACGTAAAACTCACTACAATAAAAATTACACTGATTAAAACTTACACAAGACAGAATCTTAAAAAAAAAAAAAAAAAAAACTCACCAGAAAAAAAAACGGAATCTAAAACAAACAAAGCATAAAATTCACGAGAATAAAAAAAAAAAAAACACCGAAAACAAAATCTAAAAAAACAAACAAACAGACAAGCATAAAACACACACAAAACACACACACAAAAACACACACAACACTCACAAAAATCACGCAGCACCACACAGACAAGACGCCAAAGACGATTACATTTACGCAACATTCATTTACGCAACACACACCCAATCAAGAAGACCAGAGGATTCATCAACAACAAATAAAAAGACGACGCAGGAAGCTCCATTTCACGTCACTAACTCGGTGGAAACAATTTTAACGGAAGGCTGAATGACATTAATGACTTTCTGGTTCTGTTGTTTAAAGGGAGGACGATTAGCTGTTTGAGTTTTAAAAGGTAACTTATTGTATTTTGCAGCTCAGTATTGTTAAATGGGGTAATTGAGGTCTTTCTTAACGGGTTGGTGGTTTGCTATTGTTTTGCTGTGGATGGGCTGATGGGAGGTAATGTTGGTTGTGTGTTCATTTAAAGGGTATTGTGGGTGGTGGGTCGGTTGGGTTGGGCTGGGAAAGGTTAGGTTTTAGAAGTTATTAGAGTTATTGGTTAGGTTTAGTTGGATTGGGTTAGAAAAGGTTGGATTAGGCTGGGTTGGGTTAGGTTAAGTTATATTGGGTTGGAAAAGATTAGGGTGGGTTATTCTGGCTAGTTAGATTAGGGTGGTGAGGTCAACTTACAACGAGAGGAAATTATCCACGAAGAAATTATTCAGAAAGGGGAAAACATACCAGGGGGAAAAATGACCAATGTATAAATATGCCCAGAGAAAATAGTTACAAAAAAAAAGACATCAAAAAACTTCCACGGAATACAAAAATAGCGAAAAAAAAACCTTACAACCACACGTATCAAAAGAACAGTAACAGGTGAGGCTCAGGTGTTCTGTTACAGTGTGTGGTAGTGATGGTGGTGGTGGTGGTGGTGACATCTGGTGGCGAACAACAACCCTCCTCTTTTCCCACTTAGACAACTAAACAGGTGCACAAAGAACAGGTATTAGTGTAGAAAGAGGAAACACACACACACACACACACACACACACACACACACAGCTACTCCTTCATTCTAAAGGTTTACAAAAAGATGCAAGGAAATGAGATAGGAGAGAAGGTTGAAGGAAAAGACACGAAGAGGTGAAGAGCTAAGTGGAAATAACACGATGGGGTACAAAAGGAGAAGAGAGATTAAAGGAATGAGGGAAGGAGAGGAGAGATTGAAGGAAAGGGAAGGTTGGGTGAGATGAGGTGAGAAGTGGAGTAGAGAGAAGCGAGAAAAAGTGAGAACAACCGAGAGGAGAGATTGAGCATGAAAAGGGCAGAATAAATGAAGAGAAAACAGGGTAAAACAGGAGAAGAGAAAGGAGGATAATAAGAAAGAATAAAACAACAATAAAAAGGAAGAAAACACAATTTTTCAAATTTCTCAAATTCCCCCCTCTCTCTCTCTCTCTCTCTCTCTCTCTCTCTCTCTCTCTCTCTCTCTCTCTCTCTCTCTCTCTCTCTCTCTCTCTCTCTCAGTCGGCGAAGAAAGAGATATGAATCCGACAGAACACTGATAACGGAACAGATAAGCAAGCAAACAAACCCACTTTGTACTGACAGGAGATAACACACGGGACTTGGAACTATACTGCTGCTACTATTACTACTACTACTGCTGCTACTACTACTACTACTACTACTACTACTACTACTACTATTGCTCCCACCACTGCTGTTACTACTACTACTACAGCTGCTACCGCTATTACTATTATTACTGCTTGCTGTTCTCTCTCTCTCTCTCTCTCTCTCTCTCTCTCTCTCTCTCTCTCTCTCTCTCTCTCTCTCTCTCTCTCTCTCTCTCTCTCTCTCTCTCTCTGTGTGTGTGTGTGTGTGTGTGTGTGTGACTACAAACTCATAACAGTCATGCAAATCCGCTCACAACACACACACACACACAGACAAAACAGTTTCCCTTCCTTGTAGAAGCAGCAGCACCACCACCGTAACTAACAGCAGTGCAAGAGATATGCACGTAAATCTTGTCTTATCTAATGTAAAAATCTCTAATCGAGAGAGAGAGAGAGAGAGAGAGAGAGAGAGAGAGAGAGAGAGAGAGAGAGAGAGAGAGAGAGAGAGAGAGAGAGAACGTAAACGAAAAGGAAAACATAGAAAATAGTAAGATAGAAAGTAGAGAAGAAGTGAATGTTGAAGATAATTAAGGAAAGAAAAATATATAAAACTCAAATAAAAAAGACCGTAGAAAAGAGTAAAATACAAAATTAAAAGTAGAAAACTGACAAAAAAAACACGAATAACAAAGAATAAAATATGAAACATCAAATTTTAATAAATTATATATATATATATATATATATATATATATATATATATATATATATATATATATATATATATATATATATATATATATATATATATATATATATATATATATATATATATATATATAAGAAAAAAGTTACAATATAATGTATGTTATTACATTACACTTAATCGTCCTACACCAGATGGTTACCAACACTTGCTAACTGCCTATCTAGTAATTACCTTGTCAGCTCTCAAGGCAGTTAATTTAGCACAGTGCAACACACACACGCACACAGAGAGAGAGAGAGAGAGAGAGAGAGAGAGAGAGAGAGAGAGAGAGAGAGAGAGAGAGAGAGAGAGAGAGAGAGAGAGAGAGAGCAATAAAAAGGGAGACGGAAAGAGATTAAAAAAAGAAAATATGAAGGAAGAAAAAGGTTAGGATGAAAAAAAAAAGAAATTTAATTTAGCACAGTGCAACACACACACACAGAGAGAGAGAGAGAGAGAGAGAGAGAGAGAGAGAGAGAGAGAGAGAGAGAGAGAGAGAGAGAGAGAGAGAGAGAGAGAGAGAGAGAGAGAGAGCAATAAAAAGGGAGACGGAAAGATTAAAAAAAAAATATGAAGAAAGAAAAAGGTTAGGATGAAAAAAAGAAATACCAAACAAAAGTAGGAAAAAGACAAAAAACGAGAGAGAGAGAGAGAGAGAGAGAGAGAGAGAGAGAGAGAGAGAGAGAGAGAGAGAGAGAGAGAGAGAGAGAGAGAGAGAGAGAGAGAGAGAGAGAGAGAGAGAGCACTTCCAACCTACTTAGCTGGACAAAAAACAACACACACTCACTACTGCAGTTGTTCAAGACACCGACGAAGGCGCAGAAGGGAGAATACTTGAGGCGAGGGACGAGAGGGCGCGGCTTACGAGAACAACGAGAATGCTGGAACACTGACGGAGGCGCTGGAGAGACAACGAGACACCAAGAGATGGGAAAGAGAAAGAGATTGAGAGAAAGAGAGAGGGAGAGAGAAGGATAAGAAGAGGTAGCTAGACTGACACTGAGAGAGGAAGCCGCCCTGAACTACACCGTTTCTCTCTACCTGCGCGTCTGAGGGAGGGTTGCCACACATACACACGCACTCACACGTACACACACACACACACACACACACACGGACACCTGTTGCTCCTCCCCCGCAGGTGTTTGTGCAGGTGTGGAACGCGGCATGATAAGGGACCAGGGTTTATTTCAACACTGCAACTTTGCGTTAAGTTTGTTGTGTGTGTGTGTGTGTGTGTGTGTGTCGAGGGGTGAGTGACGGAACCATGTGCGTGAGTCTTGCTGCGCTGGCTGGTTTGATTTGGTTTGGTTTGGTTTGGTTTGGTTTGTTGTTGGTGGTGGTGGTGGTGGTGATGGTGTTGTTGTTGTTGGTGGTGGTGGTGGTGGTGTTTTTATTGCTCTTAGGTATCTGTAGCGAAATTGATAAGTAAAGTAGGTAGTTAAGTACCCAATGAATTACCTAACATATGATATACTAACCAACCATCCAACTAACTTCCCAACCAATTACCCAACCAAGCACCAACTAGCCAACAAACAAACTCATTAACTTATGAGTGACCCCTCCAAAAAAAAAAATAAAAAAAAAAAAAAAAAAAAAAATAATAATAATAATAATAATAATAATAATAGATAAAAAAAATAAAAAAAAACGTTTCGGTGTATATGCAAATTTAAGTCGACAAATGTTCCGAAACCTAAGAATCTGAATCCAATAAATGTTTCGAAGCTCACTGACTCGAGCCTTCTATGGCAAGTTAGCAAATATGAAACAAGGTTATTTATTTATTTATTTATTTTCTTGTCAGAATTATATAGTTTTCATTTATGATTTTATAGTAACAAAAACAAACACGTCAAAGATTTCCTACTAATGAGTATATATATATATATATATATATATATATATATATATATATATATATATATATATATATATATATATATATATATATATATATATATATATATATAATTTTTCTTTTGTTACTAGAAAAACGAAACAAAAATTATTATATATTTTCATAACAGGGGGGTTCTGGCCAAATCAGTCCCGGAGTAAGTTACGAACCATTTGAATTCCGAATCCACTGCCACACAGAATTCGAAGCTTCAAATAGAGAAATCCGAACCAAACCTAACCGAACCCTTGTATTGCCCTGTCTGTTGGTTCTAATTTCACCGAGTTTCGACAAGTGGTTCACAGATGGAGCTCGACTCACTGCTCAGTTCGGGATGGTTCAATACTGCTTCACTGCTTCACTTGCTTCAATTCGTTGTTTAGGTGCAGGAAAACAGTGTTTTTATTTGTGTTGCTGAGATGTAGGGAATAAAAAAGGTATTTGTAGTAGTAGTTGTTGCTGTTGTTGTTGTTGTTGTTGTTTTGTGAAAAAAAAAATGTTGGATGAATGTTTGACTTGAATGATTTGAAGTGATTTGCACACAGCGTGATACGAACGATGGCTCTCTCTCTCTCTCTCTCTCTCTCTCTCTCTCTCTCTCTCTCAGGAAATGCTATTCAAACAACATCAAATTACGCTACAGAGAAAGAGAGAGAGAGAGAGAGAGAGAGAGAGAGAGAGAGAGAGAGAGAGAGAGAGAGAGAGAGAAATTGCTTTTTTTCAGGTCTATAAGAGAGAGGCAACACTTGGCAGGTTCTGTACATTAACTGGATGGTGCCTCTCTCTCTCTCTCTCTCTCTCTCTCTCTCTCTCTCTCTCTCTCTCTCTCTCTCTCTCTCTCTCTCTCTCTCTCTCTCTCAGCCACATAACACTTCTGGATATGCAAATTCACAGCAAATGCTTCTGCAAGACGCCCATTATTCCTTCAACACGAGGAATGATCAGCAAACACTCTCCTGTGTGTGTGTGTGTGTGTGTGTGTGTGTGTGCGTGTGCGTGTTGTAGTGATTGTGATTGTGGTGGTAGAAGCAGTAGTAGTAGTTGAGTGATTGATTGATTGGTTTAGTAGTTGTAGTAGTAGTGGTAGTAGTGGTGGTGGTGGTCGTGATATAAAAAAGTAAATTTACATATTTCTTTATAGTAGTAGTAGTAGTAGTAGTAGTAGTAGT
>NC_087184.1:7262719-7267719 GCF_035594125.1 Scylla paramamosain
TATTCAATCTTTACTTCATCCAATCTTTTCAACCATTATTTTCATTATTTCATCCGATCTCTCCTTCATCCAATTCTTTAGTCATAACTTTATTCAGTTCCTCCAATCACGATGTTATCCAATTCTTCTTTCATCCATTTATAACTTTAATCAAATCTTTACAATCATTATCATAAGCAATTCTTTCAATTATGAAGTTAACCCAGTACCATTTTTTCCAATCATTATTTATTCCAATCCTTCCTTCATCCAATCCCCAGTAACTAGCTTCATCCAGTCTTTCCAATCATTACTTCATCGAGTCTTTCCAGTTAATCAGTCTCCCCAGTCATTACTTACCACAGTCTTCCCAGTACTTCTCTCGTGTCCTCCCAATCATTACTTACCACAATCTTCCCAGTCCTTCATCTCGTATCCTCCCAATCATTACTTACTCCAGTCTTCTCAGTCCTTCATCTCTCCAATCTCCCCACAATCATTATTTACCCCAGTCTTCCCAGTACATCTCTCGTATCCTCCCAATCATTACTTCATGGCCGAGTCAGCTGCCCTTTCCAGTAATATCATCACCACTTTCTTTAGAGCGACGCAAGTCAGGCCAATCATTCCCTATGTAAAAGCACTCAAGTAAAAGGTTCTCTTAAGTCTCTCCCTCTGCCAGGTAAACGACGCTACCTGGGAAATCAATAACTTAAACATAAATACAGGTGAAGTTTTAGGCAAATTTGGTATTCCGTACATTTTATATTAAGTTCCTTTTTGGCTTCTATCGTCAAGAATTTTCGACTTGTTTTGCGTGTTAATTTTTTTTTCGGCAGGGTGGTTTGTTTTTGTCTCTCAGCCTGCTCCAGTCAGTCAGTCTGTCTGTCTGTCTGGTGTTCTGATATTTCTTTGATGAAGGCAGGCAAAGATAGGAATCCCAGATGCTGAGTTTGAGGACCTTTTTCTTTCGTTTCTTTTTTTCTTCTTCTTCTTCGTCTTTTCTTCTTTTCTTCGCCTTTTTCTCGTCTTTTCATAGTCTCTTTCTTTCGTCTTTTTGTTTTCTTCGTTTTTCATAGTCTTTTTTCGTCTTCTTCTTCGTCTTTTCTTAGTCTTTTTTCTTCCTTTCTTCTTTTTTTCGTGTTAGTGTGGTGTGAGGTACTGTGTGGATGGAACGAATGTTTGTGGTGATGTGTAGTGATGGATGAGGAGGATGAGGTGGATAAAATTGATGGATTACCTTATACATGTGTTGGTTTAATGTGAGGTTATGTGTGGATGAAATAGATGAGTGTGGTAATGTGGATGTGTGTGGTGATGGTAAGGCTGGATAAGTGATGGATGAAAAAGATGAGGTGGATAAAATTAGTGGATTAGTTCATATATATATATATATTAGTGTGATGTTAGGTTATGTATGAGTGGTGAGGGTGTGTGTGGTGATGGATGAAGAGCATAAGGTGGATAATACTGGTGGACTACTTGATATACACATTTCCTCAGGTAATAAAGTTCATACAGGTAATCCATCATTATCAGCTGACCATTCCTTACTCTTATCTGTTCCTAATATCTATCCATCAATTTACAAGCCAATCTTTATATTCTTTCTCTTATTCCTTTCCAATATTTTTCCTTTGATTTAACGTAAAGCAAATGTCTTCCTCTCTCCTTTGTGATATTTATGAATGAAATCTGATATAAGAAAAATCTCTCTCTCTCTCTCTCTCTCTCTCCCTCTCTCTCTCTCTCTCTCTCTCTCTCTCTCTCTCTCTCTCTCTCTCTCTCTTACTCTTCCTTACTTTCTTTTTTTCCACCTTTTCACTCGCTTCCTCTGACCTTACACACAGCAGACCAAAGAACAGCAACAACCCAAAAACTATATCTTTCTCTGTCTCTCTACTCTTTTTATCACTTCTTTTATCCTCTCCAACCACATTCACTCTTCTTTCTTCCTCTTTTCCCTTCCTTTCCATCAACTTTTCTCCGCCTCTAACGAACCTCAAACAAAAACAAACTAACACACACACACACACACACACACACACACACACACAAAGAAAAAAAAACTTTTTTTTCATTCTACTTTTCCATCTCTCTGATTTCTCCCTACTATAGCAGCTTCCGTCCTCCACCCCAACCCTTCCCTTCCCCTTCCCTTCACCTTCCTCTCACCTTCCCTTTCACCAATCGACCTTTCCCTCCCCTCTATAACATCTACTCTCTCCTCGTCTTCCCTTCTACCTCCCTCGCATCTTCCCTTCACTCCTTTTTCATTCTTTCCCTCCCCACTTCCCTAGCACCTACTCCCCCACCTCTCTCTCTCTCTCTCTCTCTCTCTCTCTCTCTCTCTCTCTCTCTCTCTCTCTCTCTCTCTCTCTCTCTCTCTCTCTCTCTCTCTCTCTTTCTCTCTCTCTCTCTCTCTCTGGTGCTCCCTTGATCCAGGCAATAACAAGAGTGCAATTTACTTCGCCAACATAATCCAATCATGAAAAATGCGAAGGAAAAACACAACGTGGGGATCTAAGAGCACCGCGCCACCTAAGGGAAGCTCGACAGGTGTGGGACTGACTGACTGGCTGGCTGTCTGGCGCGGGAACAAAGGAACGCCGAGAAAATAATACGAAATCTAACCCACCTACGAAAAAGAGAAAGGAAATTATGTACATACCTCAGCCAATCCAGGAGGAGGCAGTAGACACCTGCCGAAACGATAATTGCTCCCAGTGAGGTGTGCAGCACTGTTCAGGGGGTGCTGTGAACTTATCATTAAACCCAGCTGTGACCTCACTGAACGTTTCCCTTTGTGTCTCACAACACAAGGGGACAGTCACAGCCTGCCCTTTAAAGACAACTCTCTTCCTCCACACAAAAAAACAAGCACCTAATAACACATACACCCTTCACTCAAAAATTTCAAAATCATCATGGCGACTTCTACACCAGCCTCTTAGTCCCCATCTGGGGAGGGGATCATAAATGTCCCCAGGTCGGACTGCCTTTCTGTCGACGATCCTAAGTGTCTTGACACACCCCCAACTTTTTCTTCATTAACTTCTGCAACATTCGCGGTCTAAGATCTAATTTTCAATCTGTAGAACACCACCTCTCCTCTTCTAAACCTCATCTTCTTTTCCTCACTGAAACTCAGGTGTCTGAGGCAACTGACAGTAGCCCCTTTTCTGTTCCCTCCTACTTTCTCTATCCTCATTTTCGATCCAAAGCTGGATGCTGCGTTTATGTGCGCAATGACTTAACCTGCTCTCGTGCCCACGCTCTTGAATCTTCCTAGTTTTCCACCATCTGGCTACGACTACAGAGTCACTCTCAAACTAAATTTATCTGTGCTGTATACCTTTCACCTAACTCCTCTGACTATAAGAAATTCTTTGACTATTTAACTTCCAAAGTGGAGCACATTCTGACCCTCTTCCCTTTTGAAGATATCTCCATTCTTGGAGACTTCAATGTTCACCACCAGCTTTGGCTTTCCTCTCCCTTCACTGACCATCCTGGTGAACTAGCCTACAACTTTGCTATCCTTCATGACCTAGAGCAATTGGTGCAACATCCTACTCGTATTCCTGACCGTCTTGGAGATACGCCCAACATTCTTGACCTTTTCTTGACCTCTAATCCTTTTGCTTATGCTGTCACCCTTTCTTCTCCGTTGGGCTCCTCCGATCACAATCTCATATCTGTATCTTGTCCTATCGTTCCAATCCCTCCTCAGGATCCCCCTAAGCGAAGGTGCCTCTGGCGTTTTCTCTCTGCTAGTTTGGGGGACCTGAGGAGGTATTTTGCTGATTTTCCATGGAATGACTACTGCTTCCATGTCAAAGACCCGTCTTTGTGTGCTGAGCGCATAACAGAGATGATAGTGTCTGGCATGGAGGTGTACATTCCTCACTCTTTTTCTCGATCTAAACCTTCTAAACCTTGGTTTAACACAGCTTCTTCTCGTCCTATACATGATAGAGAGGTGGCCCACAAAAGGTACCTAAGTCTTCCATCACCAGAATCTCATGCACTTTATATTTCTGCCCGGAACCATGCCAAGTCTGTTCTCCAACTAGCCAAAAACTCCTTCATTAATAGAAAGTGTCAAAAACCTTTCAAGATCTAATTCCCCTCGTGACTTCTGGCATCTAGCCAAAAATATTTCCAATAACTTTGCTTCTTATTCTTTCCCTCCTTTATTTCAACCAGATGGCACCACTGCTATCACATTTATTTCTAAAGCTGAACTCTTCGCTCAAACCTTTGCCAAAAACTCTACCTTGGACGATTCTGGGCTTGTTCCTCCCTCTCCTCCACCCTCTGACTACTTCATGCTGCCTATTAAAATTCTTCACAATGATGTTTTCCATGCCCTCGCTGGCCTAAACCCTCGGAAGGCTTATGAACCTGATGGGGTTCCTCTTATTGTTCTCCGAAACTGTGCCTCCGTGCTTGCATCTTGCCTAGTCAAACTCTTTCAGCTCTGTCGGTCAACATCGACCTTTCCTTCTTGCTGGAAGTTTGCCTACATTCAGCCTGTTCCTAAAAAGGGTAACCGTTCTAATCCCTCAAACTACCGTCCTATTGCTTTAATTTCCTGCCTATCTAAAGATTTTGAATCTATCCTCATCAGGAAGATTCTTAAACATCTATCACTTCACAACCTTCTATCTGATCGCCGGTATGGGTTCCGTCAAGGCCGCTCTACTGGTGATCTTCTGGCTTTCCTTACTGAATCTTGGTCATCCTCTTTTAGAGATTTTGGTGAAACTTTTGCTGTTGCCTTAGACATATCAAAAGCTTTTAATAGAGTCTGGCACAAAGCTTTGATTTCTAAACTACCCTCCTACGGCTTCTATCCTTCTCTCTGTAACTTCATCTCAAGTTTCCTTTCTGACCGTTCTATTGCTGCTGTGGTAGACGGTCACTGTTCTTCTCTTAAATCTATTAACAGTGGTGTTCCTCAGGGTTCTATCCTGTCACCCACTCTCTTCTTATTATTCATTAATGATCTTCTAAAC
>NC_087184.1:7270219-7272719 GCF_035594125.1 Scylla paramamosain
TCACTCACCCCTTTATGCCCTTCATCCTTTCCTTCCCTGTTATTTCGTTATGGGCTGTTTTTTTTTTTTTTTGGTTGCTTTGTCTTTTTTCATTCCTATCTTTCTTGTTTCTGTTATTAAGTTTTTTTTTTTTGTCTCCTCATCCCTGCTTCTCTTCTTTCTGTTATTTAGTTATGTTCTGTTAATGTGTTGTTTTCCGTTTCTTCGTCCTTTTAGTTTCTGTTTTCTGTCTCTCGATCCCTTCCTTTATTTTGTTATTTCGTTTTGCCCTGCTTTTTTTTTTTCTGTGTGTATGTGTTTTCTTTCTTCTCATCCCCTGTTTCTTCCTTCTGTTATTTTGTTGTGTCCTGTTTGTGTGTTGTTTCTCTCCTATCATTCTTTTCTTTCTTGTTATCTCCTTATGTTCTGTTTTTTTTTTTTTTTTTTTTTGTGTGTGTTCTTTCTTCCTTATCTCTTGCTTCCTTCTGTTTGTGTGTTCTTTTCTATCTCTTCATCTTTCCATTCACTTTTGTTATTCTATTCTTTTCCGTTCTTTCATCCCTTCCTTTATTTCTTTCCCATCAATCCCAGCCATTCAAAGACGTCTTTTCTTCCCTTCCCAAATCATCCCATTCCTTCACTCTTCCTCCCTTCATCAGTACATTCAATGCCCTTCCCTTTATCAGGACCCTTTATTCATTTCCCATCTCCCATCCCATCACCAGACACTTCCTTCACTATCCAAATCATCATCCTATTCCTTCACTCTTCTTTCCTTCCTTTCCTTCACTGGTGTTTTCATTATTTAATTCTCTTATCGGTTTGCACTTTCTTCATATTCATCAATGATATTTTACTACTAGATTGCGTGACTACCTTGCATAACCACCACCACCACCACCTCCACCAATACTACTACTACTACTACTACCACTACTTTGATTAAAGGCATCACCACTGTTACCGCCACCACAAGCATTGCTATTGAAGGAGCTGGCAACAGTGTAGAGGTGTCGTGAAAACAAATGGAGGAGGAGGAGGAGGGGGAGGAGGAAGAGGAGGAGGAGGAAGAAGAGGAGGAGGAGGAGGAGGAGGAGGAGGAGGAGGAGGAGGAGGAGGAGGAGGAGGAGGAGGAGGAGGAGGAGGAGTGATCAATGTTTCTAAAGGGGGTGGTTAGAAGTTAATAATGAATGATGAAGAAAGTGAGAGAGTGATGGGAAATGAGAGGGGAAGAGGGAGAGGAGGAGTGGGAAAGAGAGAGAGGAAGGAAGGAAAGGGAGGGAAAAGAAGGAAAGGAAGGGATGATGCAATATCCTGGAGGAGAAGGAGGAGGAGGAGGAGGAGAAACAGCTGTGACTTCTGTACCATCTGACGCTTTCCTTCCTTCCTCCTCCTCCTCCTCCTCCTCCTCCTCCTTCTCGTCTTTCTTCCTCCTTCTATATCTTCCACCCCCTTGTCCAATCTTTCCCAGCACTCCTCCTCCTCCTCCTCCTCCTCCTCCTCCTGTCTCCCTTCTTTTCTATACATACCCCTCCTTCTCCTCCTCCTCCTCCTCCTCCCTATTCGATCTTTTCCATACCTCTCCCGCCCCTCCTCCTGCTCCTCCTCCTCCTCCCTTACTATTCTCTACATCTCTTCCTCAACAAAAGAGAAGTTATCAAAATGTTTTCAGATGCAGAAAAAAATTAATCTCCGTCAGAAAAGGAGAGTTCTTGGAAATGAAACACACACACACACACACACACACACACACACACACACACACACACACACACACACACACACAGAGAGAGAGAGAGAGAGAGAGAGAGAGAGAGAGAGAGAGAGAGAGAGAGAGAGAGAGAGAGAGAGAGAGAGAGAGAAAGATTTATATATATACCAGGTCACCAGTCATAAAAGCCACAGCCTGATATCCCATTTTCTGTTGAACGCAAAGCTGTCACGTGCACTCAAAACACTTGAACACTGAAACCCAACCATTAAAGAGAACCACAACGAATCACTAAACTGAAAAACACGCAAATGAAAAGTAAAATTGAGCCGAAAATAGAAAAAAAAAGTCCCCAAGTAATTTAACCTAACTTAACACAAAACAACCTAACCAAACCTAACTCAACCTAACCTAACCTAACTTAACCTAACATAACCTAACCTAACACAGCCTAACTTAACTTAACTTAACCTAACCAAACCTAACTTAACCTAACGTAACACAACCTAACACCTAACCTAACATAACCTAACCTAACCTAACCAAACCTAACTTAACCTAACGTAATACAACCTAACCTAACCTAACTTAAGCTAACCTAACCTAACCAAATCTAACTTAACCTAACCTAACACAACCTAACCTAACCTAACCTAACTTAACCTAACCTAACCTAACACAACCTACCCTAACCTAACCTAACCTAACTTAACCTAACCTAACACAATCTAAGCTAACCAAACCCAGTCTAACTTCACCTAAACTATCTTAACCTAACTTAATCAAAACCTAACCTAACGTATCAGAACC
>NC_087184.1:7282719-7285219 GCF_035594125.1 Scylla paramamosain
TTTTCCCCTCCATCCTCTCCCCTCTCCTTTATCATCTCTTTTCCTTTTCCGATTTCTCTCTCCACTTTCCTCCTTCCATCTTCTCCTTTCCTCCTCATCCTCCTTCACTCACTCATTCCTTCTGACCACCATCACCATCACCACCACCACCGCAGTTGTTTACCATCCCTGTCTTAATCCAGCAGCACCACCACCACCACCACTACCACCATCACCACCACCGCCACCACCACTATCATCATCACCATCAGGAGTTATTGAGGATTCCAAAAAGTCCTATGATTTTTTCCCCTCTTCTAACCTAATCCTGAGAGACCCTCGCCCTTATGACTGTAGGATATAAGGGCGAGAATCTGTCTGTCTGTCTGTCTGTCTGTCTGTCTGTCTGTTTATCTGTCTGTCCACTCTGAAGGGAGGGAAAGAGGGAAGGGGTGGAGGAAATATTGGAAGAGAGGGAAGTGGAGATGATGAGAGGAAAAGGACGGAATGGAGGAAGCATTGGAAAAGAGTGGAGGGAAGGGGGGAAGGCGTGGAGGAAACATTGGGCGAGAAGGAAGTGGAGGTGATGAGAGGAAAGGGAAGAAGTGGAGGAAACATTGGAAGAGAAAGTGGAGGAAATGGAAGAAGAAGAAGAGGAGGAAACTTTTGAAGAAAGGAGGAAACATTGGGAGGGAAGGAAGTGGAGGTGGTGAGAGGAAAGGGAAGGAGATATGGAGGAAACTTTGATAATTTTCCTTTCATTCCTTTCACTACATAGAGAAGAAGAGAAAAAGATAAGAGAAAATAAAATGGAGAAGTGTTATCTGTAATTCCTTTCCTTTCTTTTCCTTTCCTTTTCATTCTTTTTCTATTTCTCCTCTTTCTTTTCAAAATTACTTTCCCACACGCAACAAAACACAGGAAACGGGGAAAATAACGATATTGATAATGGAAAATAAGCAAAAAAAAAAAGTATTATTTGTACTTGTTTTTTTTTATATTCTTTGTCTGTTTACTCCTTGTGTTCTTTTTCCTTTCTTTTCTTTAAAATTACTTTCCACATACAACAAAACACACACCAAAAATAGGAAAGCAAAAAAAAAAAAAGGAAAAAAAAACTTTCCACCCAACACTCGAAAAATAAACAAATAGAAAAAAAGTCGAAAATCACACACACACACACACACACACACACACACACACACACACACACACACACACACACCTAAACAACAAAAACATGATTAAATACACACCTGACTTTTCTCGGGGGCGTGGGAACTTGTGCTTGGCAGACGTGGAGCAGGCGTGGCGCTGGGAAGACTGGCAGATGTGAGTGAGGTATGTGGATGGGGGAGTAAGTGGATATGTGGAAGATTATGTTAGGTTTGGTTAGGTTAGGTTAAGTGAAGTTAGGTTAGGTTAGGTTAGGTTCAGTTACGTTAGGTTAGGTTAGGTTAGGTTAGGTTAGGTTAGGTTAGGTTAGGTTCAGTTACGTTAAGTTAGGTTAGGTTAGGGACTCAAATAGGTTACTGGTGGGTTAGGAATGAAAGTGGCTTAGATTTGGGTCTGAAATGTGGGTTTACTAATGGAGGTGGGTTAGAGTGGCTACTTTTAGATATTAGTTAAAATTAAGCTAGTAAAGTGGGTTAGGGTGGGTTCCTAATGCAGATGGGTTAGACTGGGTTGCTAATGGGTGGGTTAGGTGAGTTTGGTGGGCTGCTGTTGAGTTGATGATGGAACGAGTGGGTCAGGATGGGTTAGGGTGGGTCAGGGCGGGTCAGGGTAAGTCAGGGCGGGTCAGGGCAGGTCAGGGTGGGTCAGGGGAAAGGTGGGTCGTCCTTTCTTTTCCCTTCACGAGTATCTGTGGAAGGAAAAGGAGGAGAGTGTAAATATATACTATAACTGAGAAGTTGAGTGAAACAGTACAGATTTACATAGACAAAATTAAATAGATAAATAAGGATGCTAAAAAAGTAGTTGAAATACACGTTAAGTAAAAATATAGAGAAAAGTAAATAGGTAAATTATAATACTGAATATATCTGCAATATGTAAAAAAAAACAATAAAATAAATAAATTAATTAAACAGCAATAAAAGAAAAGAAATATATATAAGAAGGAACAAAAATATACACAAAATATACAAAGAAATTACAAATACATAAGCAGAATAGAAAATAAAAATGAAAAAAGTAATTTATTTAAGGGCAAAGAATAAAAGGAAATACAGACACCACAAAAAATATATATTTAAAAAAAAAAAGAAAAATGCAAACAAATAAATCTGCAAAAGATTCTCAAAAAATGTTAAAAAAAAAAAATATATATATATAAGGAGAAAATTATTGAGTTATTTTCTACATCCATCTTTTCCATTTTTTATTATTTTTTTTCCTATCCAATCTATTCCTTCTTCCAGGCCACTTGTTACTCTCATCTCTTCCTCTTCCTCTTCCTCTTCCTCTCCTCCTCCTCACAAAGGGACTGGCTCCTCTTAACTCTCTCTATCTCTTCTCA
>NC_087184.1:7297719-7325219 GCF_035594125.1 Scylla paramamosain
GAGAGAGAGAGAGAGAGAGAGAGAGAGAGAGAGAGAGAGAGAGAGAGAGAATACAATCCACATATATATGTCCTTATTCTGTGAGAGGAGGAGGAGGAGAAGGAGGAGGAGGAGGAGGAGGAGGAGGAGGAGGAGGAGGAGGAGGAGGAGGAGGAGGAGGAGGAGGAGGAGGAGATGAGAAGGTGGAGGATGATAAGAAAACAAACTGAAGGAGAGTGGAGGAAAGTGATGAGGGAGGAAAGATGGAGGAAAGGTGGAGGGAGAGAGAAATAGTGGAGAGGTAAGGAATGTGGGAGATAAAGTGGAGGTGGATGACAAGTAAATGGGTTAATGGAGGAGAGTGGAGGAAGGTGGAGGAAGGTGGAGGGAAGGATGGAGGAGAGGGGGAGAGAAAATGGACAAGTTTACAAGTTTACAAACAAAGAAACAGAAAAGCTGAAATGATATTGTTTAAGTTAATGGTTGACACTTATTCATTCATTCCTTCTTTTTCTCCTTTTTTATTTCCTTCTTTCCTTCCTTCACTTCCTTTCTTTCCTTCTTTTTCTCCTCCAATTCTTTCTTCCTTTTTCTCTTCTCCTTTTTTCCCTCCTTCAGTTCCTTCTTTCCTTCCTTCCTTCCTTCCGTTATTTTCTTTCGTCCTTCTTTTCTCCTTTTCTTACTTTTCTTTCCTCCTTCTTTTCTCCTTCTTTCCTTCCTTCCTTCAGTTCCTTTCTTCTTCCTTTTCTCCTTTTCTTCCTTCCTTTAATTCTTTTCTACCTTCTTTTTTTTCTCCTTCCTTCCTTCAATTTCTCGTCAATCATCTGTTCCATATTTTTATTTTGTTCATCTCTTATTTTCCTTTTCTTATCTGTAGGTTTTTCTTTAACTTTATTCCTTATTTTTCATTTTCCTTCTCCCTCTTCTTCCTTGTTCTTATCTTCCTCTAGTTCTTCCAAGTCTTCTTTTGTAACTGTGCTACATTTTTCTTGTTCTTTTTTTTTCCTTCTTATACTTCTTTTCTTCTTTCAGTTCCTTCGCTTCCTCCTCCTTCTGCTGTTCTACTTTCTCCTCATTCTCTCTCTCTTTATGTTATTCTCCTCCTCCAACTGTCCTACATTCTTCTTTCTCTTACTGTCCTCCTTCTCCTCCTCCTCCTCCTCCTCCTCCTCCTCCTCCTCCTCCTCCTCCTCCTCCTCCTCCTCCTCCTTTTCTTTAGCCTACTTTTACTCGTCAAATAAATTCTCTCTTATTCACCCTTTCCTTCTCTACCACCTCCTCCTCCTCCTCCTCTTCCTCTTCCAGATTATTCATTCTTGCAGCGGTAACACATTTTTTTATTCATCACCAACCCCCTTCCTCCTCCTCCTCTTCCTCCTCCTCCTCCTCCAGGGTAACAGAGCGGTTGACAAGGGGCGGCAGGAATGACTTATCTTCATGTTATGGACTCGATCTCAACTCGCAGCCCTCACGTCACGCCTGGGCAGGGTACTTTCGCCCTTACGACACCTCGGCAGCAAGGGTCAAAATACCGCGGGTGGAGGGGAGGGGAGGCGCCTCAGTGCAAGGGAAGAGCAGGATTAGTGAACCAAACACTGAGACGCCGCCAAGCTGATGAAGGAGGGGGAGGAGGAGGAGGAGGAGGAGGAAGAGGAGGATTGGCTGGGTGAATACTGACGAAGGAAGTCACGTGGGAGGGAGGGATTGGAAGGGGGAGGGAGGGAAAAGAAGGGAGGGAAGGAAGAAGGGAGAGAAGGGAGAGAAGACAAGGTAGGTAGATGAGGAGAAGGAAGAGAAGAGAAGAAGGAAGTAAAGGGAAGGGAAAGGGGGCGAGAAGGGAAGGAAGATGTGGGAGAAAGAGGGAGAGAAGATAAGGGGGAAGTGAAGGAATGAAAATAGTGAGCGAAGAGAGGAAGAGAAGAAGAAGAAAGACAAGGAAAGAGAAAGTGAAAAGAAGGAGGAAGAGAAGGGAAGAAGGGAGAGAAGGAAGGAGGAGGAGATGGAAGGAAGCAATGGAAGGTAGTGAAGAATGGGAGACTTGGTTTATATTTACGAAGAAGAACAAAGAGAGAGAAAGAGAAGAGAAAGGAGGAAGTGAGGGAAGTGAGTGAAGGAAGGGAGAGTGGAAGAGAAGAGGGAGGAAGATGAGGAGAAAGGAACGTGAGGGGAAGAGAGTAAGGGAACTATGGAATATCCG
This sequence comes from Scylla paramamosain, assembly GCF_035594125.1. Taxonomy (NCBI): domain Eukaryota; kingdom Metazoa; phylum Arthropoda; class Malacostraca; order Decapoda; family Portunidae; genus Scylla; species Scylla paramamosain. Next base: position 7,299,896 of record NC_087184.1, read on the forward strand.
AGAGAGAGAGAGAGAGAGAGAGAGAGAGAGAGAGAGAGAGAGAGAGAGAGAGAGAGAGAGAGAGAGAGAGAGAGAGAGAGAGAGAGAAATACACAGACACATATATAGACAGACAGACAGGTAAATACACACACAAAGACAGACAAACAGACATACATACAGACAGGCAGGCACAGACAGACAGACAGACAGACAGAAAAACAGACAGACAGACAGATGCAGAGACAGAAAGAATGCAAGTAAAGGAGGAAGCAACACAAAATCAATGAAGAAAAACATGAAAATTGCAGAAATTAATAACACTAGATAGAAACTAAACATTTAAAAAAAAAATACAGGAGAAAAAAGAAGAAAATATATATACACAGAAAAAGACTGGGAAGGATGGAGGCAAGGAGGAGAAGGGAAGATGAAAGGAATAGAAAAAAAAAGAGAAATATATATATAAAAGAAACTCAGATGATACACACACGAAATAAAAAAAAATAAAATATAAATCGACAAAAAAGATGAATGAAAAAAAAAGAAAAGAAAAATCAATGAAAAATACGATTAAAAAAGTTATAAAACGAAGTAAAAAGAAGAAAAAAAAAAAAAAAATGAAACATCACGACACGTTAAAAAGTAAAAGAAAAGTAAAAAAAAGGGATTTTCAAAAGTAAGAAACAAAATCAAGGAGAAAAATAAATAAAAATAAGAATTAAATAAAAAACACAGTAAAAACAAAATGAAAAATAGAGACGAAATAAAAAAAAAAAAAAGTAAGAAAAAAGTAAGCCTCCCCTTTTCTTTCTTTTTGTGAAGGAATGAGAGAAAGAAAATGAGAAAGAGAGAAAGAGAAGGAATGGAGCAGTATGAGAGAGAAAGGAAGAAAAGAGAAGGGAGGAGGAAGAGTGAGAGACAGAAAGAAAGAGAAGGAATAAGGGATGGGAGAGGGTGGGAAAAAAAGAGGAAGAAAGAGAGAAGGATAATAAAGGTCGGAAAAAAAGGTGAAAGCAAAGACTAATTAGTGTGAGGCGTTTGTGAGGTAAAGGTAATTAAGATAAGCGTGTAATGAGAGAGAGAGAGAGAGAGAGAGAGAGAGAGAGAGAGAGAGAGAGAGAGAGAGAGAGAGAGAGAGAGAGAGAGAGAGAGAGAGAGAGAGAGAGAGAGAGAGAGAGATTATTCATTCTTTTAAATCGTAACAAAAAGAAACTGGAAAAGGAATAAGAAGACTAAAGAAAATGAAATACCTAAGAGAGAGAGAGAGAGAGAGAGAGAGAGAGAGAGAGAGAGAGAGAGAGAGAGAGAGAGAGAGAGAGAGAGAGAGAGAGAGAGAGAGAGAGAGAGAGAGAGAGAGAGAGAGAGAGAGAGAGAGAGAGAGAGAGAGAGAGAGAGAGAGAGAGAGAGAGAGAGAGAGAGCAGTGTGTTTCTTCTCTCATCTGTCACGTGACTTATGCTCCTATTTCAGTGCCACTCCTCCTCCTCCTCCTCCTCCTCCTCCTCCTCCTCCTCCTCCTCCTCTCCTCTTCCTCTCCTCCTCCTATCTCTTCTTGTCCCTCGCCTCCTCGTCCTCGTCCATCTTCTCTTTATTTTCTTGTCTTTTTCTTTTCTTCTTCTTTCCTCCTTTGCTTCTCCTCCTTGTCCTCTTCCTCCTCCTCTTCTTTTTCCTTCTCCTTACGTCGTTTCGTTATTTTTGTTTTTTTGTTTGTTCTTTCGTTTGTTATAATTGTTGCTATTGTGCTTTTTTTTCACTTATCTTTTTCTCTTATTATTATTTTTACTCCTTTTCCTCTTCATTCTCCTCTTTCTCTTTTTACCCATTTCTCCATCTCTTCATCCTTCTCCTTCAGTTCTTCTCTCCTTCTCTCGACCTTCTCCTCATCCTTAAAACCGCAAACAGAAAAGAGAAAGCAAGAGAAAAAAAAGAAAAAAGGAAAACAGCAACAACAACAATAATTACACCACCACCAAAGAGAAGCACAGAGAAAAAATATAGAAAAATAGAGAAAACAAAACGAAGAAGAAAATAAAATAAATAACAACACTAACAATAACAAAGAAAAAAAAAGAAAATAGAGAATAGAAAACGGAAAAAGACGAAAAAAAACAAGAGAAAACTAGAGAGAAAAAAAATAGAAAATAGAGAATAGAAAACATAAAAAAATAAACGAAAAATAACAATGAGAAAACCAAAAAAAAAAACGGTAAGAAGAAAAGAAGAGGAAATAAATAAACCAAAATTAAAACGAGAAGGAAAAAAAAAGAAAAATAACGATAAAGGCCACAGAAATACCTATTGGAGTGACAGAACCTCTTCACTTATACAGAGAAAGAGTTCAATCCTCCACGAGGGGACTGAATCCTCTTGCTGGCAGGGAGAAAAGGAATCCCACACCACAAAGACCATCTATTAAGGGGCTTCCTACACTGATGCCTGCCTTCTGTGTGGTTGGGTTCGCTGAGCAGGAAGAAGAGGAGGAGGAGGAGGAGGAGGAGGAGGAGGAGGAGGAGGAGGAGGAGGAGGAGGAGGAGGAGGAGGAGGAGGAGGAGGAGGAGGAGGAGGAGGAGGAGGAGGAGGAGGAGGTAGGAAGGAAGGAAAGGAAAGGAAGAAAAAAGAAAAAAGAAAAGAAAATAAGATGGACGAGGACGAGGAGGCAAGGGACAAGAAGAGAAAGGAGGAGGAGGAGGAGGAAGAGGAGGAGGATGTATATTTGAATGGTTAATTTTGGTCTTTTTCTTTAATTTCTCTCTTCGAATTCAAGTATTTTGCGTGTTTGTTAATAATTTAATTCCTCCTCTTCATTTATTCATTTATCTTTTTTTTTTTACTTTTTGGAGAAGAGTAAAAGGGAAAGGACAGAACACAAAGGAATACAATACAAAGGAGAACAATACAAACAACAGCAGACACTTTGGCCCCTCTTACGCTGTTTAGGGAAAAGGAAAATGGAGATCTGAAATACGATTGGCTACCACGATAGAAAGATTGTGACTAGGGATCTAAGAGTATTCGTTGACTGACTGACTGACTGATTGACTGACTGATTGACTGACTGACTGACTGAACAGCTAACAGTGCATTAACCTGACTGACTGAATGACTGACTGATTGATTAACTGACTGATTGACCGACTAGTGTATTAACCAGACTGATTGACTGACTGACTGACCGACTGACTGACTGACTGACTGACTGAGTGATTGACTGACTAGCTAACAGTGTATTAACCTGACTGATTGAATGACTGAATGATTGACTAACTATCTAATAACTGACTAACTGAGTGATTGATTGACTGATTGACTGAGTGAGTGAATGAGAGAGTGAGTGAGTGACTGACTGACTATGTAAATTGATAACTACCTAACTGACTAACGGATAAAATAAATGAAAAAAACTTAGTCTCACTGATTTAAAAATAAACAACACACACACACACACACACACACACACACACACACACACACACACACACACGAAAAGAAATTGCAAATCAAACACATTACAAATAAAAAAAATAAGGGAAGAGGAGGAGGAGGAGGAGGAGGAGGAGAGGAGGAGGAGGAGGAGGAGGAGGAGGAGGAGGAGGAGGAGGAGGAGGAGGAGGAGGAGGAGGAGGAGGAGGAGGAGGAGTAGGAGGAGTAGGAAGAGGAGGACGAGGAAGACATCCCTTGACACCTGTGAGGAAGGATGACCAACGAAGGAAATTGGAGATGGGAAAGTCCGGAGATTGACTACTCTCTCTCTCTCTCTCTCTCTCTCTCTCTCTCTCTCTCTCTCTCTCTCTCTCTCTCTCTCTCTCTCTCTCTCTCTTTCTCTCTCTCCTTTCACTCATTCATTTAGTTTGTTTCGTATCTCTTTCCTTCCTTCATTTTTAACACCTTTCTTCCTCTCTTTCTTCCCTCCTTTCCTTGCTTGTTCCCTTCTTTCGTTCTTTCTATTCATTCTTCTATTCATTCATTCTCTCGTCTTTCATTCCTTTCTTATTTCTTTTTTCCTTCCTTCCTTCCTTCCTCGCTTGCTTCTTTGTTTTCTTTGCTTTTTGTCTTTATTTTCCTCAATAATTCACACATCATCCCATCTATTCTCTCTCTCTCTCTCTCTCTCTCTCTCTCTCTCTCTCTCTCTCTCTCTCTCTCTCTCTCTCTCTCTCTCTCTCTCTCTCTCTCTCTCTCTCTCTCTCTCTCTCCACAATGCAAACAATACACGCCAAAAAGGGAAACTAAGTGAGGGGAAATAAAAAAAAAATGTTTTGCTTGGCAACTCAAGAATTATAAATGGAGTTGGTTATGGGAAGGGGAAAAATAAAGGGGGAAAAAATAAAGAAGGGAAAAAAAGAGGAAAACAAAAGGGGAAAATTAGTAAGGGTAAAGCGAGGGAAGGTAACAAAGACTGAGAGGGAAAAAAATACCACGGAGATTTAATGAGAGAGAGAGAGAGAGAGAGAGAGAGAGAGAGAGAGAGAGAGAGAGAGAGAGAGAGAGAGAGAGAGAGAGAGAGAGAGAGAGAGAGAGAGAGAGAGAGAGAGAGAGAGAGAGAGAGAGAGAGAGAGAGAGAGAGAGAGAGAGAGAGAGAGAGAGAGAGAGGGGGAGGATGAAGGAGTAAATGGAAGATTTAAATTTTATTAAAGTAAGAAAAAAAAACGAAAGAAATTAAAGAAGGAAGGAAGGAAGGAAGAACGAAGAGGGCGAAAAAAGGAAGAATAAGTGTAGAAAATGTAGAAAAAATAAGCGAATAAATGAAAAAAAGTAATGGAGAGAGAGAGAGAGAGAGAGAGAGAGAGAGAGAGAGAGAGAGAGAGAGAGAGAGAGAGAGAGAGAGAGAGGTGGGAGAGAGGCAGCTGTTACTGAAGAATGACCAAGAAAAGTTCGTTAATTTTTTCTCTTTCCCTTTCTTATTATTTTCCTGCTCATTAATTTTCTTATTTTTTTCTTTCCTTATTTTTTCCCTAAAGATTACAAATATTTTTTTTCGGATTTTTCTTTTATTAGTTTTTTTTTAGTTTTTCTTTATTTTTTGTCTCTTCATTTATCTTATTTTTTATCCCTTCGTTCGTTCTTTCATTCTTTTCTTCTTTGATTTTGTTTTCTTCTTTGTCTCGTATGTGACGTGAAGTTTAAGTGTTTTCTTCTCTTTCTCTTTTCTTCTTCTTTTTCTTCTTGTTTTTTTTCCCTCTTTCTCAAGTTTCAGTGTGTTTCGTTTTATTTCTTTTATCTATTTTCCTCTCTCGTCTTCTCCGTGTGCTGAATTATTCCATTTCTTGTATCTTTCCTCTGACATTTATCCTTTTATCCTATTCCTCCTCTTTCTCTCTATCCTGCTCTTTTTTTCCTCTGCTTTGTTATATTTTCACAGTTTTTCCTTTTTACTCAGTTTTTCTGGCGACATCTTTTTCAATTTTTCCGTATTTTATTTTTCAGTATTTCAATAAAAGAGAATTGAGCTAACTTTCTTTTCCCTGTAGATATTTTTCCGTGTGTGTGTGTGTGTGTGTGTGTGTGTGTGTGTGTGTGTGTGTGTGTGTGTGTGTATCTATCTATCTATCTATATATCCATCTATATATCTGTCTCCCTATCTATCTATCCATCTATCTACCTGCCTCTCTAATACGTGATAAAAAAAATAAATAGATAAAGACGAAAACTACCACTAGGATCATGACCACACCCAGACACTCCCAGCACCTTCCACTACAGCCTGTGAAAAGTTACGGGGACGAGTCGCTGGAGCATTGACGAACACATGAGCACGAGGCAGGAGGAAGAAAAAAATAACGCAACACTAAGTACACAGGGATACAAATGAGCGTGGTGTGTGAAAGGCGTGTGATCGAGTGGCATGCAGGATCAAAGAGTTTATAAAGGATACCAATACAATTAGAAAATATAGATGCGAGAATTATTGCACCAGTGATCAAAGCTTTAAGTTATGAGATTATTTGAATAGATTTCCATAAACACCAAAGGATTGGAACTTACACACAAGGGATCTGATGTTACTGATCCAGAGACAGAGACAGAGAGAGAGAGAGAGAGAGAGAGAGAGAGAGAGAGAGAGAGAGAGAGAGAGAGAGAGAGAGAGTTAAGAAGATAGAGGAGTCAAAATAATAATAATAACAATATTATCATTATTAATATTAATAATATTAATAATAATAATAATAATAATATTAATAACATTAATAATAATAATAATAATAATAATAATAATAATAATAATAAGAAGAAGAAGAAGAAGAAGAAGAAGAAGAAGAAGAAGAAGAAGAAGAAGAAGAAAAAGAAGAAGAAGAAGAAGAAGAAGAAGAAGAAGAAGAAAAAGAATAAGACGAAGAAGGAGGAGGAGGAGGAGGAGCAGAAGAAAGTAAAAGGAAAAGGAAAATAGAAGAAAAAGAAAGAAGAAAAAGAACAAGAACAAGAACAAGAACAAGAAAAGAACAAGAAAAGAAAAGGAGAAAAGAAGAAGGAAGAAAGAAAGAAGAAAAAGGAGGAGGAGGAGGAGGAGGATTAGAAGGAAGAGGAGGAGGAGGAGAAGCAGAAAGACAATGATAAGGAAAAACAACAACAACAACAACAACAACAACAACAACAACAACAACACAACCGCCACCAACACCACCACCACCAACAACAACAACAAAGGAGAAACAGCAAGAAGAGAAGGAAGAAGAAGAAGAAGAGGAAGAAGAAGAAGAAGAAGAAGAAGAAGAAGAAGAAGAAGAAGAAGAAGAAGAAGAAGAAGAAGAAGAAGAAGAAGAAGAGGAGGAGGAGGAGGAGGAGGAAGACGAAGGGGAAGGCAATGAACATAACTCGTGGTCGTCATCTTATCTAATGAACCTGATCTATCTAATTACAGCCTCATCTATCAGTCTATATTGATTATCTCTTAGGGGAGCTGAAGACTTGCCGTGCCCTTGTGACCTCTTGGAGTGCTCTATGTGACCTCTTTTTCTTCTTCTTTTTCTTGTTCTCCTTCTTCATATTTTCTCTTTTCACGTCTTCATTTTTTCCATGACTTTAACTTCTTCATTTTTTTCTCTTAATTTTCATTTTTTCCTGTTTTTGTTCTTGTTGTTCTTTTTCTTTTTCTTCTTCTTCATTCTACTCTTAATTTTCACTTCTTCATTTTTTATCTTAATTTTCAATGTTTTCCTCTTCTCGTTCATGTTACTTTTTTTTCTCTCTTTTCGTTTTCCTTTCTCCACCGTTTCTTTAACTTTTTTTTCCATTTTCTTTGTATTGCTCGATATGAACTCTCTCCTTTTTCTTCTTCTTCGTCTTCTTTTTCTTCCTTTTTTCTTCATCTTCTTCTTCTTCTCCTTCTCCTTTATTTACGGGAGTCATAGTACAAGCATCATAGTTATTGTATTTTTTTTATTGGTTTTATTTTCATTCTTTTCTTGTTATTTTTTTCCTTCCCTCTTTCTTCTTTTTTTCTCTCGTTGTTGTTGTTGTTGTTGTTGTTGTTGTTGTTGTTGTTGTTGTTGTTTATTGTTGTTGTTATCATTATCATTACCATTATCATAACCACTATTACTGTTCTATTACTACTACTACTACTACTACCACTCTCACCACCACCAATAACACATCAACCACCACCACCACCACAACCACGCCTGCTGACTCATAAATACCCCATACACTACCACCCCCCATCCTCCAACCCCCCTCAGTGCCCAGTCTTTTTGTAAGGGGCAAAGGAAAATGAGACACTTAGCCTAATATATAAGGGTCATAACCGTCTGTCTTCCCTTAGTAATGGACACTTTCCAGGGTCATTCAGATCCTTAGAGAGAGGGAGAGAGAGAGAGAGGGAGAGGGAGAGAGGAAGATAATGAGAGGATGAGATGAGTAGAGGGAAAAAAAAATACAGGAAAATACTGTGTTTTAAAGACTTCAGAGTGGAATACAAAGAGAGAGAGAGAGAGAGAGAGAGAGAGAGAGAGAGAGAGAGAGAGAGAGAGAGAGAGAGAGAGAGAGAGAGAGAGAGAGAGAGAGAGAGAGAGAGAGACATACCAAATTTAGCATGTAAGAAATTTTTTCATAAATATAAAAAAAAAAAAATCATTGTATATTTAACAGGAGGAGGAGGAAGAGGAGGAGAAAAGAACAAAAAGATCAACAACAACAACAACAACAAAGACAAAAAAAAACAAGAGCAACAAGTAAGCAATCCTCTCCATTTCTTTCCCATCTCTTCATCTCTCTCCTCTACTTCATTCCTCCCTTCCCTTCCCTTCTTCCCGCTTCTCTTCCTCACCCTTCCATCTCTTAATACCATCCTTTCTCAGTCCCTATCTCCCTATCATCACCCTCTTCCTCTTCCTTCTCCACCACCTTGCCTCCTTCCCCTCATCTTCCCCTCCTTTCTCATCCTTCCCTCCCCTTCCCTTCCCTTCCTCTTCCTTCCTTCCTCCCCTTCCTCCTGCGCGCCCTGAATATTGGATGGGAGTGACAGTAATCTTCCATACAAGTCCTAAGAGGAGGAGGAGGAGGAGGAGGAGGAGGAGGAGGAGGAGGAGGAGGAGGAGGAGGAGAAGGAGAAGGAGAAGGAGAAGGAGAAGGAGAAGGAGAAGGAGAAGGAGAAGGAGGAGGAGGAGGAGGATAGATAAATATGCTTCTAACTTCCTTCCTTTTTCACACTCTTCATTTCCTCTCTTCTCATCTTGCTTCTTCTTCTTCTTCTTCTTCCTCTTTATTCTTCACTTCATGCCTCATTTTCTTCTCCTCTTTATTTATTTTCCATTCATTTTTCAATTTTTCATGCTTCTAGTCTTTCCTTGCTTTCTTCCTTACCCCTCTTCCTTGATTTTTATCCTCGCTCCTTCTTCCCTCTTCTTAACTTGCTAGTCTCCATCTTGCATCTCCTCCTCCTCCTCCTCCTCCTCCTCCTCCTCCTCCTCCTCCTCCTCCTCCTCCTCCTCCTCCTCCTCCTCCTCATCTATCTTTCTCACGTACTAAATCACATCTTACTGACTTACAGTAGAACGAACAAAACAGGACTAAATAAGCTCTCTCTCTCTCTCTCTCTCTCTCTCTCTCTCTCTCTCTCTCTCTCTCTCTCTCTCTCTCTCTCTCTCTCTCTCTCTCTCTCAAAGCACTTATTTTCTCCTTTCATTCTCTCTTTCTTTCCTTTTTTCCCTCTTGTTTCTTTCAGTTTTCCCATCAAATTATTCTTTCCTTCCCTCTCCTTTCCATATGTTTCACTATTCTCTTCTTCTTCTAGTTTTCTGTTTATTCTTCATTTTTCCTTATTTTTTTCGTTATTTCCATGTTTCAATATTCTTCTTCCTCCTCTCTTTCATTTTTTTATTTCCTTCTTTTTCTTCTTCCTTGTTTCCCTTTTTCATGTGTTTCAATATTTTCCTTCCTCCTTCAGTTTATTTGCTATTTTCCTTTTTCCTTCTACTTTTCCTTTCAATTTTGTTTTTTTTTTCCTTTTCTTTCACTTTTATTTCACACAACTTTCATCTTTCTCTCACTTTCCTTCCTACTCTCTCTCATTTCCCTTGTCAACTCCCTTCTTTTCTTCTATTTACCCTTTCATTTTTGCTTTCGTTCCTTTTCCTCTCGTTTACTTAAAATTTTCCATACGTTTCAATATTCTCCTTCCTTTCCTCCCTCTTCTCATTTATCGTTTATCCTTCCTGTTTCTTTTTTTTTCCTCTCCCGTTTTCTTTGTAATAACTCAGACGCTGAAAGGGAAACTCAATTTACTCAGACCGGCTTAGTTGGTCTTGAACTCGAAGAACTAAGCTAAAAAAAAAAAAAAAAAAAAGGAAAAAGAAAAAAAAAAAAATTAAGTCCCTCCCACATAGATAGCCACAGGAGGAAGAGGAGGAGGAGGAGGAGGAGGAGGAGGAGGAGGAGGAGGAGGAGGAGTAAGACAAAATAATGGAGATAAATGCCCAAGGGAATTTCCTAGATGTGTGTGAGAAAGAGAGAGAGAGAGAGAGAGAGAGAGAGAGAGAGAGAGAGAGAGAGAGAGAGAGAGAGAGAGAGAGAGAACTATAACGAAAGGAAAATAAAGCAGAGATTTCTTTGACATATTAAAAAGAAATCAAATTCTCTCTCTCTCTCTCTCTCTCTCTCTCTCTCTCTCTCTCTCTCTCTCTCTCTCTCTCTCTCTCTCTCTCTCTCTCTCTCTCTCTCTCTAATTACCTCATACACAAGTTGATGGAAATGTAATATTTTTTCCCCTGTCTCAAAGCGTGAACATAATTACAGTTAGTACGAAAAAAGGCGAAAAAAAGGGGGAAAAAAATGAACCTGCAAAATTACAAACTTACAAAACAGATCACGGCAACTGGCACATTTGGACAGGTGTGGGCAGGTATGGGCAGGTGTGGGGCACATTTAGCACCTGAATTAATACGGGTTATTTGAGTTCATTTATCATAGTCCTCCCTGATCCTTGAAAAGAAAATGGATATAGAAAATGGAAGTAGTGAAATGTATAAGTTGTTTTTGCCTGTTTATTCGAGGAGAGAGAGAGAGAGAGAGAGAGAGAGAGAGAGAGAGAGAGAGAGAGAGAGAGAGAGAGAGAGAGAGAGAGAGAGAGAGAGAGAGAGAGAGATGGGGGAATAAAAAGTGAGTGAACGAAAATTTATGAAAAGGTTTCAATATTTGTGTAAAGTTTAATTTATGTTTATTTATTTCCCCTTTTCTTTTCGCGTGTGTTTGATATCGTATGGAGTTATTATTATTATTATTACTATTATTATTATTATTATTATTATTATTATTATTATTATTATTATTATTATTATTTTCTTTCTTTCTTTCTTTCTTTTCTTTCTTTATTCTCCTTGTTCTTGTTCCTCTTCTCATTATCATTATTGTTGCCATTGTTATTATTACCAATCTTCTATTTCTCCATATTAATTATCATCTCTTATTCATTAACATTTACTTCTCCCCTCTTTTCCTCCTCCTTCTTCCTCCTCCTCCTCGCTTATTAATTCCCTCTTTACTCCTCCCTCCTCCTCTAACAGTTATTTACTCTTTCCCTCACCTTATCAGTACTTTGCTTGCCTTCCTTCCCCTTCCTTCCCCTCCCTTCCCCTCATTCCCTTCTATCACGTGACCTCCCCTTAAAAACACCTCATTTTCTCCCTTCACACGCATTTTACCACCACCCCTTCACCCCTTAGTCTCCCTTTAGAAACACATCCTCCTCCTCCTCCTCCTCCTCCTCCTCCCCGTGCCAAGAGTAAACATTTCCCCTCTTATCCCCCCCCCTCTCTCTCTCTCTCTCTCTCTCTCTCTCTCTCTCTCTCTCTCTCTCTCTCTCTCTCTCTCTCTCTCTCTCTCTCTCTCTCTCCCCTTCTGTAAAAAGTGAAAAAGGGGAAAGTCTTTGGATTTCATGGGGCTAAAAAGAAGGGTGCTTTCATGAGTGTTTGCTTCGTTCATGAGGGGAGCGCCGCACCCTTTCTCTCTCCCCTCTTTTTCTCTCCCCTCTTCCTTCCCCTTCTTCTACCTTTAAACTTAGATTATAGTATAGCGAGTGACGGGCAGTTTACACACACACACACACACACACACACACACACACACACACACATCAATCAATAGTATTTCCCTCCTAGATTAGTCTTACCGTTAGGATTAATGTTAAGTTTTTCCCCATCCCCTATGTACATTTTCAGTTTGTCAACTGCCTAAATAATAAACCGTTTATTATTATTATTATTATTATTACACACACACACACACACACACACACACACACACACACACAAAGGAAGAGTGAAATTTTTAATGACGTGTAAAAATAGCTATACGGAGAACTATTACAAACAAACCAGTAAAAAAAAACAATGACGTATAAAAATAAAACAAAATGACAAGGAACATTTCCAAACAAAACAAAAACAAAAAATAAAGAAACGAAAACAAAGAAACCTGCGCCATTAACTTTCCAATCAGTCAGGCAAATGAACAAATATGTTTTTTTTCCTTTTCTTTTTCCTTTATTTATGATTTTCTTTTACTCTTTATTTGCTTTCACTTTCACACGCGCAACGATGGAAAGAAATGCTGACTGAGTGATTGACTCTCTCTCTCTCTCTCTCTCTCTCTCTCTCTCTCTCTCTCTCTCTCTCTCTCTCTCTCTCTCTCTCTCTCTCTCTCTCTCTCTCTCTCTCTCTCTCTCTCTCCTTCGAACCCTTTCCCACTCACTGACTCGCTCACTCACTAATTCACTCACTCACTCCATAACTTTCATATTCAAAACTTTTTTTTTCTCTCTCTCTACCTTTTCCGTTCCGTTCCGTTCCTTCCTTCCTTCCTTCTATTCATCCTTCCTTCTTCCTCTTTCGCAACACAAACTGATTCCAACTCAAAGGCGACGGGAGAATACGTAAGTAAATATACAAACGAAAGAACTGACAACTACAACAACAACAACAACAACAACATCAACAACAACAACAACAATAACAACAACAACAACAACGAACGAAAAAAAGATGATAAAACTGCTTAATGCAAATCCACTTCAATTAAAGCTTTTGTCAGAAGTTTACACACTTTTATCCAAAATGTTTCAATCTCGTAACACATCACATCGATCACAATCCTCCTCCTCCTCCTCCTCCTCCTCCTCCTCCTCCTCCTCGTCCCCGCCACCATGTCTTCTATTACACAAGACACCCTTTACATCACTCCTCTTCCTCCTCCTCTCCCTCTTCCTCATCCTCTGTCTCCTTCTCTTCCTTCTCATATTCCTCCTCTTCCTCATCCTCTGTCTCCTTCTCTTCCTTCTCATCTTCCTCCTCCTCCTCCTCCTCCTCCTCCTCCTCCTCCTCCTCCTCCTCCTCCTCCTCCTCCTCCTCCTCCTCCATCAAACAGTTAAAAATTCTTATTGTTATTTAGTTGCGTCAAGCTGTGCTGTGTTTTTTTTTTTAAGTTCTGCTTTGAAGTGAGGGAAAGATTTAAGGAGTTTAGGTGAGGGAAAGAGAAGGGGAAAACTATATGGAAGGGAAACAAGACAGGGAAGAGAAGGAAAGGGGAAGGAAGGGAAGGATGAGAAAGGAGGTTGCGGCGAAGGGACAAGAGAGGAGGAAAACAAAGGAAGAGAGGAAGAGAGGAAAGGAATAGGGAAGAAGAAGAGGAAGGAATTGGCTGAAATAGAACAAAGGAATTCTAAAATTAACTGGGATAGAACAATGGAACCTAGAATTAGCTGGAATTGGACACTGGAACACGGAATTAACTGGAAAAGGACGCTAGGAATCTGGAATTGACTGGAATAGAACACTGGAACTCTGGAACTGACTGGAATTGACACGGGAAAACTTGAACTAACTGGAAAAGGACACTGGGACCTTGAAATTAAGTGGAATAGAACCCTACAATCTTGGAACTGACTGGAACTGGACGAGCTGGAAATGTCAAAACTCAAACAAAATTCATCACCAGTGCGAAAAAAAAATCTTGATTAACCCAAAAGATAATTAGAATTTAAAGTTAATTAGCTGGAAATCCAGAGAGAGAGAGAGAGAGAGAGAGAGAGAGAGAGAGAGAGAGAGAGAGAGAGAGAGAGAGAGAGAGAGAGAGAGAGAGAGAGGGAGAGAGTCCTTTAGTTGATTAACCTATCACCACAGTTACTCTTTTCTTTTTTCTTTTTTTTTTAATTACGGAATAGAAATAATTGAAACACACTTTTTTTTTGTCTATTTGAAAGTGCATTTGTGGATTGATTGGTAGATTGATAGATAGATAACTTATTTTTTCTAACTTTTGTAAGATGTTTTCTAATTAATCCTCTAGATGGCGTAGTAGTAGTAGTAGTAGTAGTAGTAGTAGTAGTAGTAGTAGTAGTAGTAGTAGTAGTAGTAGTAGTAGTAGCAGTAGTAGTAGTAGTAGTAGTAGTAGTAGTAGTAGTAGTAGTAGTAGTAGTAACAAAAATAGTAGCAACAGTAGTAGTAGTAGCAGTAGTAGTAGTAGTAGTAGTAGTAGTAGTAGTAGTAGTAGTAGTAGTAGTAGTAGTAGTAGTAGTAGTAGTTGTTGTCGTTGTTATGGTTGTTGTTCTCTCTCTCTCTCTCTCTCTCTCTCTCTCTCTCTCTCTCTCTCTCTCTCTCTCTCTCTCTCTCTCTCTCTCTCTCTCTCTCTCTCTCTCTCTCTATATATATATATATATATATATATATATATATATATATACCTCCTCCTTTCTCACTAAACTCTTCCTCCTTCTCCTCCTCCTACTCCTCCTCCTCCTCCTCCTCCTCCTCCTCCGCCTTGTATTCCTTGACTATACTTAACCGCCTATAAAACTGAAAGAAGAAAAGAGGAAAGAGAAACTAGAGATGAGCAAGAGAAAGGAAAAGACAGACACAAACAAGAAAGGAGAGAAATGAAGAAGCGAAGAAGAGATAGGTGAAGGGAGATAAACAAGTGGAGCATCAAATTTGCCACTACACCTGCATTACCACCACCACCTGCACCACCACCACCACCACCACCACCAACTGCACCGCCACAAGAGTTATCTATGCATTTGGTTATGGAAAGTTAGGAAGGTACACATTCCCCGCCTTTGTAAGCACGCGTGTATGTATATTTGGCCGCTTCACACACACACGCACACACACACACATACATACACACCCACACACTCTCTCACACACCTGTGCAATCAACGGGGACACCTGTATTGACCCGTACGACCACACACACCTGTCTTTTCTTTCACCTGACAATTACAGACAAAAATGATTACTGCTACTTCTAGTTCTTTTTTTTTTTCTTTTTTTGTCGTGTAAGTAAGTTTGTTCAAGGGTAGAAAAATGTAGGGAGGGCAGAGAGAGAGAGAGAGAGAGAGAGAGAGAGAGAGAGAGAGAGAGAGAGAGAGAGAGAGAGAGAGAGAGAGAGAGAGAGAGAGCTCAATATGCCGTTTCCCCCACAGAAAGATTATAAGACATTCCAAAGAGGTTGATAATAATTAACTACTAACACTACTACTACTACTACTACTAATAATAATAATAATAATAATACTATTCCACTCTTACCTAAGCCAGAATTCACACCTTCCTTCTCCCTCCTTCGCCACGCCTACAACTAAACTGAACAAATCCTTCCTTCTCTCCTTCTCTCCCTTCCTCCCTCCCTCCCTCCATCCCTCCCTCTGCAGAAGTATACCTCAATCACAAATACACACACGTACGAACATACTCTCTCTCTCTCTCTCTCTCTCTCTCTCTCTCTCTCTCTCTCTCTCTCTCTCTCTCTCTCTCTCTCTCTCTCTACCGTTTCATACATTGCACGAAACAACTTTTTCCATCACGCCCTCGGCAGGAATACGACGAAGGAAACTGCGAAGAAAACGAAGGATACGGTGAGAAATGTACCGAAGGATAACACTTCATCAATCCTGCAAGAATATTAAAACGAAGTCCTAGTGTTATTTTTCTTTTTTACTTACTTGATTTATTTATTTTGTTTTCTCCTTTTGCCGCTTTTCTTTTCCCATTCTTTTCCCCTTTTTATGTTTAGTTTTCCTTAGTTACCCTTTCTTCCTATCGCTTTCTCCCTTTTCTTCTGTTTTTGTCTTCACTTTCTGTTTTGTTTTTCCTTTTCTTTTTTTTACGTTATTTTTCTTTTTTTCATCTTCTGTCTCTCTCCACTTTCCCTCATATTACTTTACTAACTCTCTTTCTTTTCACTACCCCCTTTTTTTCCTTATACCTTCTATTTTTCCTTTCTTTCCCCTTCCCTGTCCCTTCTTCCTCTCTTCCCTACACGTACCTCCGTACCCATCACCTCCCCTCACCAACCCCTCCTTCCTTTCCCTTCTAATCAATTCCCCCTTCCCTTTTCCTACTTTTCATTGTTTTTTTCATTCTCTTAGTCCTCCCATATATCACTTCCCCTCACCCAACCCCTTTCCTCTTTCCTCCCTCCTCACCTTTCCTTTCTCATCATCAATTCGCTCTTTTATCCTCTTCTTACTGTTCACTGTTCTTATTCTCCTCCTCCCATACATCCTCCCTCCCTTCCCTCCATACCACAGTCTCTCTTCCTTCCCTCCACCCCGTCACCTATCCCCCTCCCCCAGCACCACTAACGCCCTTTTCGAGCCTCTACCTCCCTCCTCTCCCCCAGCGCCTCCTTCAGAACACTCGTGCCCTACACACAGCCTCTCGCGCCGCCTCCGAATGGCCACCAAGAATCTGCAAACACAAACCCGATGATTCGAGGGGAGAAAATGTGACAATCTCTATTCCAAGCGTTCACGAGGCGAGGCAACGGGCGCACACACACACACACACACACACACACACACACACACACACACACACACACACACACACACACACACAGGTATATACTATGCACACACTGTATATAAAAGTGAGGGAAATTGATTTTTATGTGTGTGTGTGTGTGTGTGTGTGTGTGTGTGTGTGTGTGTGTGTGTGTGTGTGTGTGTGTGTGTGTATACCGGACGGTCTTGAAAGATACTTGGAACGAGACAGGATGTAAATGAAACGAAGAGTAGGGGAGGAGGAGGAGGAGGAGGAGGATGAGGAGGAGGAGGAGGAAAAGGAAGGAGGAGGAGGAGGGAACAGCCCCCAGGTAATTACTAGATAAAAGCCGGAACTAATTAGTGTTTCCGTCCAGGTATTGTGAAGGTAGGCGCCACCAGCATCCTCTCTCTCTCTCTCTCTCTCTCTCTCTCTCTCTCTCTCTCTCTCTCTCTCTCTCTCTCTCTCTCTCTCTCTCTCTCTCTCTCCTACTCGTATTTCATCTCCACTTTTTTTTATTCGTCACTTTTTTTTATATCTAATGTCACTCATTCACTCACTCCCTCCTCCACTCACTCATTCATTCATCTACTTCCCCGCTCCCTCCCTCTTCCACTCACTCTCACTGAATCCTTCCCTCACTACATTCCTCTCAACCACTCACTCATTCATTTCCCATTTTCCTCACTCACTCGCACACCCACTGACCCCCTCCCTCCCTCCCTCCCTCCCCCTTCCCTCACTCATTCACTTATCCACTCCCTTTCTCTCTCCTTTTTTACTTATTCATTCATTCACTCACTACACTCCTCCATTCCTAATTTCCTCTTTTTCTCCTTACCTCACTCACTCACTCAACTCATTCATTCGCTCACCCACCCAAACTCACTCACTAGCTCACACATCCAATATTCTTCGTCTCTTCCTTCTGATTCGGTGCCTCCTTCTTTCCCTTCCTCACTTACTCCCTCCCTCCCTCCCTGCCTCCCTCCCTCTCTCCTTCCCTCCCTCACTCACTCACCTGACAGAAGTTTGCCCAGGTGAGTATGCCCTTTAATGAAATATGCACAAGGTACACCTGAGCTAATTTTTCTTACCTGTGTGTGTGTGTGTGTGTGTGTGTGTGTGTGTGTGTGTGTGTGTGTGTGTGTGTGTGTGTCTTTGTGAGTGCAAGACTTTCATTAACTTTTTTTTTCTTTTACTTTCTTTGAATACTTTTTTTTTTTTTTTGCCTGATTTCAATGGTGACTTTCTCAAGACTCTCCTAATCATTTTTTTTTTCCGTTTACCTTGTTTACCTTGTTGTTTTGTCCCTTAAATATTTTTTTTTATGTTAATTTGTATTATTATTATTATCTCTCTCTCTCTCTCTCTCTCTCTCTCTCTCTCTCTCTCTCTCTCTCTCTCTCTCTCTCTCTCTCTCTCGCTCTCTCTCTCTACCCACACACACACACACACACACACACACACACACACACACACACACACACACACACACACACACACACACACACACACACACACACACACACACACACACACACACACACACACACACACAATCACTTTTGGATTAATTTCTCTCACTACCTTTATCCTTTTTCTCTTCACACCCTCTTTGTAACCTCTCCCAGCCCTCTCCCTCTCTTCCTCCCTTTCTCCCTTTCTTCCTCCTTCCGTTTCTCTTTGATCTCTCCCTCCTATTCCTCTCCTCTTTGACTTCTCATGCACTCTTTCTCTTAATTCTATTTCACCCCTCTACATGGAAATGAGAGAGAGAGAGAGAGAGAGAGAGAGAGAGAGAGAGAGAGAGAGAGAGAGAGAGAGAGAGAGAGAGAGAGAGAGAGAGAGAGAGAGAGAGAGAGAGAGAGAGAGAGAGAGAGAGAGAGAGAGAGAGAGAGAGAGAGAGAGAGAGAGAGAGAGAGAGAGAGAGTTCATAAAGGCGTGAGTGGAGGCAGTGATGTGTGAGATACTGAGGAGTGAGAGGGAGAGAGAGAGAGAGAGAGAGAGAGAGAGAGAGAGAGAGAGAGAGAGAGAGAGAGAGAGAGAGAGAGAGAGAGAGAGAGACAACAATGCTAACGGCTATGCTGCCCCCCTCTCTCTCTCTCTCTCTCTCTCTCTCTCTCTCTCTCTCTCTCTCTCTCTCTCTCTCTCTCTCTCTCTCTCTCCCCCTCTGCCTTTTCTCCTCACTCACTCATCCATATACCAAATCTCTCTCTCTCTCTCTCTCTCTCTCTCTCTCTCTCTCTCTCTCTCTCTCTCTCTCTCTCTCTCTCTCTCTCTCTCTCTCTCTATCTATCTATCTATCTATCTATCTATCTATCTATCTAAATCTATCCATTCATAGTAAGATTTAATCCAATTACAAAAATGTTAAATATTCTGGAAAGGAGAAAAGAAAAAAACAGCTAATATCTCATCACTCCGCTTGGCTGCATCAGGAAGTAATTAAGGGAAATTATTTGGCGTGGGAAAATTTAATATACCTTTTTTTATCAATTATTCTTTCTTTCCTTCCTATTAGTGGCGCTATATGACTTCGGTGTTTTGGCTGAAATGATGGTATTCAATAATTAATCATTCAGTTAATCTCTTTATTCTTTTATTTTTTTTTTTATCTATGAAATGATCGTCTTTTTTCTTATTATGATTATTATTCTATTATTCTATTATGATTATTATCCTATTCTTTGGTTTATTTTCTTTGTCTTCTTTTTCTACTAATCAACCTTTCCATTTCCTCCTTTTTTTCCTTCTATTTCTTCCCCTCCTCCTCCTCCTCCTCCTCCTCCTCCTCCTCCTCCTCCTCCTCTTCCTCCTCCTTCTAAACATGTTCTTCCTCCTTTTTTCTTTTTTGTAGTAAAAAAAAATACAGACACACACACACAAAACAAAAAGAAACATTAAACTAAACGTTTGAAATTAAAATATTACATTTATAAAGCGAAGACAGAAAGAAAACGTCCACAAAACACACTTATACAAAAAAAAGAAAAAAAAACATTACATAAAAAACAAACCAAAAAGTCAATAAATTCAATTTAACAGGCGAAGACAATAAAGAAAACACACACACACACACACACACACACACACACACACACACACACACACACACACACACACACACACACACACACACACACACACACACACACACACACACACACACACACACACACAGAGAAAAAAAATAAAAAACAAACATCTAAAGTTTAAAAGACAAAAGAAAACACCCACAAAACACACAGAAAAATAAATAAATAAAAAAAATTGTGAGTCAAAAGGCCTTAGATTTACCAAACGACTGAATTTCAGAGACACTGGAAAAAAATATATACAAAATCCTACCCTCGAAATTACAAGCAAGCATATTCTTCATTCAATATCTCTCGTAGACACCAGAGAGAGAGAGAGAGAGAGAGAGAGAGAGAGAGAGAGAGAGAGAGAGAGAGAGAGAGAGAGAGAGAGAGAGAGAGAGAGACACAGACAGACAGGCATAAAGGTCACGGGTTGCGGTTTAGTCTCAGTTAGTTATCCGCTATTGAAAGATGAGCCCGCCCTACTTGAAAGCCCCGTGAATTATGAATGCGGGAGGGAACACTGCTGAGAGATATGCCGGCGTTAATTCCCCGCCCGGCCAGAGACACGTATGAAGGAGAGGAGGGAATGTGATGGGATGTGAGGCCTTTTGTGGAATGTTATGAGTGTGCCAGGGTATATTGGGTTGGGGTAAGATTAGGTGAGTCGAGCTGGGGTATTTAGGTTAGGTAAGGTGAGGTGAGGTGAGGTGAGGTAAGGTAAGGTGAGGCGAGGTAAGGTGAGTGAAAGCAGGTGTGGGTATTGTGAAGGCAGGTGTGGATACTGGAAATTAGAAGTTAGCCTCCTTCATTAAGTAAATCCAGCTAACTTCTCTCTCTCTCTCTCTCTCTCTCTCTCTCTCTCTCTCTCTCTCTCTCTCTCTCTCTCTCTCTCTCTCTCTCTCTCTCTCTCTCTCTCTCTCTCTCTCTCTCTCTCTCCTTCACCCACTCTATTAACTTTTCATAAACTCTCACCCTGTTACTTTCCTCTCACTGGCCTCTCCTCTCTTGCTCCTCTTACCGTCTCCCTTTCTCTCTTCTCCCAACTCATTCACTGCTCTTACTTCCAAACTCATGAACTCTCTCTCTTTCTTTCTCTCTCATACTCTTACTCTCTTGTTCTCTCCTCTCTCTCACTCGTGTTTTGTCTATTTTCTTACTCTCACTTTCTCTTCTACGCCCCCACCTGTTAAAAAAATAGGAATAGGAAATTTTAACCTTTCACCAAATTCTCTCTCTCTCTCTCTCTCTCTCTCTCTCTCTCTCTCTCTCTCTCTCTCTCTCTCTCTCTGAAGCCACCCAACTTACACATATACTCACTTTCCTACCTTCCATTTTTTTTTCTTTTTTATTCCCTCGCTCCACTCTCGCTCTGTTTCTCTTCTTCAGGATTTCAAAGTCTGGTCCGTGGGGAAGAATAGTTATCGAAACCTCGAGCCAACACCAACTCCGGAGGGGCGAAAACTGAAACTGAAACCTCGGAAACTAATCACGAGACTTTGAAACACGAAACTCTCCCTCTCCCTCTCCCTCACCCTCTCCCTCTCCCTCTCTCTCTCTCTCTCGCCGGCGCGCGCTTCTCACGTATTCACGGCTCGTTCAGCTAGGAATAAAAGAGAGAGAGAGAGAGAGAGAGAGAGAGAGAGAGAGAAAAAAAAGTTTATGCTCGTGTTTCGCTTCTATTTGAGTTACTGTGAATTCATCTCTCTCTCTCTCTCTCTCTCTCTCTCTCTCTCTCTCTCTCTCTCTCTCTCTCTCTCTCTCTCTCTCTCTCTCTCTCTCTCTCTCTCTCTCTCTCTCTCTCTCTCTCTCTCTCTCTCTCTCTCTCTCTCTCTCTCTCTCTCTCTCTCCACACACACACACACACACACACACGAAGCCCCCGCAGATAAAAAGCATCCTAAAAAAATAAATACAAAAATAAAAATAAAAATATAGCCCAAATCCATGGCTCAAATAACCGAGCCACCCAAAAATTAGCCCAAAAACCAAACTCCTTAAAAAGAAGCACCAAAATCCAGCTTAAAACCCGCCCAAAAAGTAGCCCAAGCTGAAGTCTCTCATCGCTACCTTATCACGAATGCAGGAGCGGGGAGTATCAATTACGAGGAGCGTGGAATCAATGTCCCGACGGCAAATTACAGGTGGGTCTCTATGTCAGCGAGAACAAAGGTCACTGCCACGAGTAGAGCCCTGCGGAGCTATGAAGGTAATACAGGTGAGGAGAGATAAGGTATGAAGGAGTGAGCATGTGGAGAAATAAGGGGTGCGAGGAGATAGGAAATAGGAGTTAGAATATGAAAAAAAAATAATAGAGATGAGAGGTGACAGAAGGCAATAGAGGTGAGATGAGGTGAATATGTGGAGGAGTAGAGATGAGTGGCGATAGAGAAAAAAAAGGGTTAAAATGTGAAAACCAACTGAGGTGAGAGGTGATAGAAAGCACTGCAGGTGAGGTGAGGTCTGTAAGAAAGGGGTGAGTGTATGAAGAACAAAAGTGAGGGAAGGAAGAAAAGGGAAAAAAATTCATAAAAGAAAATAATATACAAGAGAAAAATAGTGAAAAATAGAGAAAAGTATGACGTATTTAGTTTGACAGATGAGAGTAAGAGCAAAAATAATGGAGAGAGAGAGAGAGAGAGAGAGAGAGAGAGAGAGAGAGAGAGAGAGAGAGAGAGAGAGAACCTGCTACTCCGAATTCTCATTCTTGTCCCTCAAATATTTATGAGTACGTTAGTGTTTGCAAAAGAATACTTGGTGATTTTAATTTTTCTCTCTCTCTCTCTCTCTCTCTCTCTCTCTCTCTCTCTCTCTCTCTCTCTCTCTCTCTCTCTCTCTCTCTCTCTCTCTCTCTTCAAATGTCATTACTAAAAATATTGTATAAACTTTCTCTGACGTGTGTGTGTGTGTGTGTGTGTGTGTGTGTGTGTGTGTGTGTGTGTGTGTGTGTGTGTGTGTGTGTGTGTGTGTGTGTGTGTGTGTGTGTGTGTGTGTGTGTGTGTGTGTGTGTGTGTGTGTGTGTGTGTGTGTGTGTGTGTGTGTGTGTTGGTTTTTAGAGTACACACGCTGCCTAATTTTCTTATTTTCTTATATTTCTCTCTTAATTTGTCCTTTTGATTTGGAATTCCATAATTTTTCACTTTTTTATGATTTTGATAGAACTCTCTCTCTCTCTCTCTCTCTCTCTCTCTCTCTCTCTCTCTCTCTCTCTCTCTCTCTCTCTCTCTCTCTCTCTCTCTCTCTCTCAGAACAATAATTTTACCTCCCCTAATAATCATACACAAAAACAAAACAAAAAAAAACAAAGCATCATACTTTAATTAATACTTCACTACACATTTCACATAAATATCTAAACAACAACAGCAACAGTCTCCCTTACATACATGGCATTTTCCTTTTTCTGCGTTTTCTTTTTTTTGGGGCGTTTTAACCAAAGTGACATTAATAAACCGCACACCGAGATTTAAAAAAAAAAAAAACACCCTTACGTCATGGTTAGTAAAAGAGCACTATCCTGTAATTTTCACTGCTGGTACTTGATATCTATAAAGGTAAAGGAAAATTGACGGTGGTGAAATTTACGAGTGTTACGAGAAGCTTATGAAAAATGGCGCATAACATTTACGCAAGTCACTCTTAACGTCAATTACGAAAAGGTAAAACGTGACAGGGAATCATTTAGGCTGAGATTGGTGGTGCCGCTGTCACCATTTGAAGCAGACGCCGCCGCTGCCACCACTTGTAACAAACACCGCTGCTGCCACCACTTGTAACAGACACCGCCGCCGCCACCACTTGTAACAAACACCGCTGCTGCCACCCACCACTTGTAACAGACACCGCTCCTGCCACCACTTGTAACAAACACCGCAGCTGCCACCACTTGTAACAAACACCGCAGCTGCCACCACTTGTAACAGACACCGCAGCTGCCACCACTTGTAACAGACACCGCTGCCGCTGCCACCACTTGTAACAGACACCGCTGCTGCCACCACTTGTAACAAACACCGCAGCTGCCACCACTTGTAACAAACACCGCAGCTGCCACCACTTGTAACAAACACCGCAGCTGCCACCACTTGTAACAGACACCGCTGCCGCTGCCACCACTTGTAACAAACACCGCTGCTGCCACCACTTGTAACAAACACCGCAGCTGCCACCACTTGTAACAAACACCGCAGCTGCCACCATTTGTAACAAACACCGCAGCTGCCACCACTTGTAACAGACACCGCAGCTGCCACCACTTGTAACAGACACCGCTGCCGCTGCCACCACTTGTAACAAACACCGCTGCTGCCACCACTTGTAACAAACACCGCAGCTGCCACCACTTGTAACAAACACCGCAGCTGCCACCACTTATAACAGACACCGCAGCTGCCACCACTTGTAACAGACACCGCTGCCGCTGCCACCACTTGTAATAAACACCGCTGCTGCCACCACTTGTAATAAACACCGCTGCTGCCACCACTTGTAACAAACACCGCCGCTGCCACCACTTGTAATAAACACCGCTGCTGCCACCACTTGTAACAAACACCGCAGCTGCCACCACTTGTAACAAACACCGCAGCTGCCACCATTTGTAACAAACACCGCTGCTGCCACCACTTGTAATAAACACCGCTGCTGCCACCACTTGTAACAAACACCGCTGCTGCCACCATTTGTAACAAACACCGCAGCTGCCACCACTTGTAACAAACACCGCTGCTGCCACCACTTGTAATAAACACCGCTGCTGCCACCACTTGTAACAAACACCGCTGTTGCCACCATTTGTAACAAACACCGCAGCTGCCACCACTTGTAACAAACACCGCAGCTGCCACCACTTGTAACAAACACCGCTGCTGCCACCACTTGTAATAAACACCGCTGCTGCCACCTCTTGTAACAAACACCGCAGCTGCCACCATTTGTAACAAACAAGAGCCGTCGCTGCCACCCCTTGTTATAGACAGCACCGCTGCCACAATTTGCAAGTGGTGGGTGTTGAACTGGTATGTTAAGAGCTCGGCTTCCTTTAAAAACACAACAGAAAAAAAGTACATAAGGAGAAACAAACCTGCTGTGCCTCCCGGGAAATGGTGGACGAGACTGCAAGGGTAGTGGATGAATACGAGGCGGAAAGTGACAGTTGCCAATGTACAGTCATCACAAGGTTAAAGTAAGGATCACTGCACCACCATTACAGGCTGAATCATTAACATCATGGCTAAGACCTGCACTTTCCTATATCCTTTACCTATTAACTGTAAAGTTCTAGTCACAGGATAATAGTAAATTAGAATAAAAGTTTACATACCTGCTGAAGTTGCACCTGTGGCGTGATTAGTCCTCGTCAACACCTGGGAGTCCACACAGCTGGCAACTCCTATTGTCTGTGGAGAAAACAGAAATAAATGCCCTCACTCCTCAAACACATCAGCAATAAAGAAAAAGAATAACAGAAAACTGAAAATACAAGGATGATTTCGGTATCAGGTCAGCTTTGGTGTTCACATGACTTATGAAGGCACAGGAGAGAAAGAGTAAAAATTTGCTTTCCTTAAATACTAAAATGAAAAAGAAAATGATGAAGAAAAAACTCTGTATTAATTCAAAAGTGATATTCAAACAAGCGTAAATAAAATAAAAAGAAAACTTGCATTCCTCAAACAACTTAAAAAGAGAAGGAGCAAAGAATGAAAAAAAAAAACGGTGTATATTCGGTACAAATTCAAAGGAGATATTCAAACATAAACTAAAAAAAGAAAAAAAAAAGATAAAATCACACCACTAATGAAAACACAAACGAACGAGAAAGAAAACAAGAAAAAATACTAAAAAAAGAAATGCAGAAGCTTCCAAATCCTCCCACTAAATAAAATCACTCTCCTCCAACACACGAACAAAAAAGAAGAGAAAAATAAATCTACCTCAATACCCATCCCCGTGAAGCAAATGACTGACGTTCGACTTATTATATAAAACAAAAACAAAACAAAAA
>NC_087184.1:7332719-7337719 GCF_035594125.1 Scylla paramamosain
CTAATGTACAGGTAAACAGGAGTGTGTTGTAGATAGTAGGTAGAAAGATTATAAAACTGAAAGCTGCTTCTTAATTAGGTGGTTAATTACTTTCATAGTCAGGTAAAGGTGTACTGATAGCTACATTGATGGACGGAAGATTTAGGTTGGTGAGCAAGAGATAGTGAATAATGAAGAAATGTGAGAGAACAGATAAAAAAAAAAGCAGGTTAATTATTTTCAAGGACAGACAGGTAAAGGTGTACAAGTCTGATAGGTAAACAAGATGTGAATGATAAGGAAACGATGGTAAATAAGGCGAAAAGAGAAGCGTTAACGGGACAACAATCAGGTTAATGATTTCATGGCAGGTAAGGTAACGTGATGGATGGGTGAGTGCAGGTGAAAAGAGAGGAAACAAAGGGGTGCCAATAAGGGAAACAATGGAATGAATGACACAAAAGTAACTAATATCATATACAGCGCACGAAATACGGACTTTAATAGACGAGACAATGGAAATACACCGACGCACACCAAGGTATAAAATTGAATGAAAGAAAAAAGAAAAAAAAACGATCGGTAAAAAAAAAATGATACATGTAAGCCAGATGGAAACAAAATAGCTTTAAATAATAGAGAGGAATGAGATGAAAAAAAAAATGAATATATAGAGCATAAAAAAAAATACGTGAATCAATAACATGTCTCCACGAAATTAAACAAAACATGAAAGAGAGTGAGAGGGGGAAAAAATTAAACCTTTCCATAAAATTTCATAAAGGTAAAACAAGTGGGAGAGAAAAAAAAAAGATATTTCAACGGATATAAAACACATACTCCAATAAGAGAGAGAGAGAGAGAGAGAGAGAGAGAGAGAGAGAGAGAGAGAGAGAGAGAGAGAGAGAGAGAGAGAGAGAGAGAGAGGCCAATTTAGACATTTCTGCTGCTTCCCTTCCTCCATCCATCCAAGCCTCTCTTTCTATCTCTCTCTCTCATCTCCCTTTCTCTCCCCTCTCTCCCTTCCTCTCTCCCCTCTCTGCGTCTGAGGGCACCAACCATCTATCAATGATAACTTCCCTCTTCACATTCTACCATTTTGTGTCTGTCTGTCTGTCTTTGTCTATCTCTCTTTCTTTCCACACCACTTTCAAGGTTTATATCTGTCTGTGTCTCTCTATATGGGTGTGCTTGCCTCCCTCTATCTGTCTGTCTGTCTGTCTTTGTGTGTATTTGTCTGTCTGTCTGTCTGTCTGTCTGTTTGTTTGTTTGGTCTTCTCTCTATCTTTCCTTCTGTTTGTTTATCTGTTTGCTCGCTTCCTCCCCTCTCTGTTTATTTGCTTGTCCGTTTGCTTGTCTGTCTGTATGTATGTATGTGTATATGTATGACCGTCTGATTAAGTGTATCTCTCTCTCTCTCTCTCTCTCTCTCTCTCTCTCTCTCTCTCTCTCTCTCTCTCTCTCTCTCTCTCTCTCTCTCTCTCTCTCTCACCTTCCATATATTCTAGTCTCTTTGTTTGGATTACATTAAATCCTCCTCCTTCTCCTCCTCCTCCTCCTCCTCCTCCTCCTCCTCCTCCTCCTCCTCCTCCTCCTCCTCCTCCTCCTCCTCCTCCTCCTCCTCCTCCTCCTCCTCCTCCTCCAGTCTTAGCACACCTGTCGTCTCCCACACACACACCTGTTCACTTAATTACTATAAGCCACTAATGCTCCTCTAAAAGCCAGGTGCGTCTCTTCCCTTTGTAATCTCGGCTTTGTTATCGCCACTGCCTCCTCTTTTTTCTCTCTCTCTCTCTCTCTCTCTCTCTCTCTCTCTCTCTCTCTCTCTCTCTCTCTCTCTCTCTCTCTCTCTCTCTCCTCTTTTGTTATTATTCTCATCCTCGATTCTTTTTATATTCTTTTTTATGACTTTTCCGTGTCTTTCATGTAGTAGGTAGCTCTTTTATCTTTTTTCTTTTTTTTTCTTTCTTTTTTTCTTCGTCTAGGTACTGATCCGGCTTTTTTTCTTTTCGTTTTTTTTTTTTTTGATGGGGAGGCGCGGAGGCTTCGGTGCTCTTGTTTTCTTATCGCTGCTTTTTTTCTTTTTTTTTCGTCGTCGTTGTCTTTTTTCTTCTTTTTCTTCTTTTCCTTTTCTCTTTTGTTTTCCTTCGTTTCCTCCTCTTTTTCTATATTTCTAATTCTTCTTTCACCTACTGCACTACTACTACTACTACTACTACTACTACTACTACTACTACTTTTCTTCTTCTATGCCTTCTGGTTATGTTTATTTGCTCCTCCTCCTCATTCTTCTTATCCTCCTCCTCCTCCTCCTCCTCCTCCTCCTCCTCCTCCTCCTCCTCCTCCTCCCTTTAACCAGAGAGAAAAGTCAAGAGACAAAAGGAAGCAAGAAGATAAAGGAGAAGGAAGAGGAGGAGGAGGAGGAGGAGGAGGAGGAGGAGGAGGAGGAGGAGGAGGAGGAGGAGGAGGAGGAGGAGGAGGAGGAGGAGGAGGAGGGAGAAAGGAGAGGGGAGAGAAAATGAGAGTGAAACATGAATGGAAGGGAATAGGGAGAGAGAAAGTGAGGGGAGGAGGAGATTGGAAAAGAGATGGGAGTATGGGAGACGAGGGGAGAGAAGAGAGAGTAGGAGAGGAGAGGAGAGGAGAGGAGAGGGGAGGAGAGGAGAGGAGAGGGGAGGAGGAGGAGAGGAGAGGAGAGGAGAGGGGAGGGGAGGAGAGGAGAGGAGAGGGGGAAAAAAGGGGAGAGGTCTAGAAATAACAAGAAATATTTGGAAACGAAACAGAGAGGTAAAAACGAAAGGGAAGGAAAAATCTTAGTAAATCTGATGCTTGGAGAAAGATGGAAGAGAAAGAGAGGGAGAGGAGAAAGAGAATAAGGAAAGAAGGGAAGATAGAAGGGATAGAAGGATGGGGGAGAAATAATGTGTGAAAGAGAGGGTAAGGAATGGAAGCATATGTGAAGGAGAATAAGTAATAGAAAGTTAAAGGAGGGGAGAGAGAATAAGGATAAGAAAGGAGAATAAAGAAGGGAATGCGAGAGAGATGAAATATCAGGAAAAATGTAAATATAAAAGAGAAAAGAGAGGAAAAATAGGTGAAACTGAGAATATAAACGGAGAAAGGAAAGGATGGAAGAGGGGAAGAAGAGAAGAGAAGAGAAGAGAGAAAGAAACGAGAATTAGAAGACAAAACAACAAAGAACGAAAAGGAAAAGGAAACAAGCAAAATGAAAAAAAAGAACAAAGGGAAATACAGAAGAAATATATACAAGAAGAAAATGAACGAAAAGAAGGGAATAAAGAATAAAAGGAAAGGGAAAACAAAGGATGCAAATGAGGAGAGTAAAGAGGGGAAGAGGGGAAAAGGCGAGGTCAAATAAAGGATAATATGCAAACAACTATAAAAATATAAAAAAAAAGTAAAGAACAGAAGGAAAGAGAAAGGAGGAAGGGAGCAAGATAAGCAAGGAGAAGGAGGAGGAGGAGGAGGAGGAGGAGGAGGAGGAGGAGGAGGAGGAGGAGGAGGAGGAGGAGGAGGAGGAGCACTGAAACATGAAAGAGAAAGGAATATTACACATGAAAGAGGAGGAAGAGAAGGAGGAGGAAGAGGAGGAGGACAAGAAGAAGAAGAAGAAGAAGAAGAAGAAGAAGAAGAAGAAGAAGAAGAAGAAGAAGAAGAAGAAGAGATCATGACAATCAATCAAAACACACACACACACACAGAGAGAGAGAGAGAGAGAGAGAGAGAGAGAGAGAGAGAGAGAGAGAGAGAGAGAGAGAGAGAGAGAGAGAGAACAAACACGAGGCTCTTAAGAAAAAGGGAATCGAGAAAGAAGGAAGAGCAAAATATCACGAAACATCTATTTAACTTTCCTCCTCCTCCTCCTCCTCCTCCTCCTCCTCCTCCTCCTCCTCCTCCTCCTCCTCCTCTTCCTCCTCCTCCTCCACCTACACACATAAACACCTCATTACATAAACGTCAAGCATATACACACTCCCCTCACAAACACAAGTAGACGTAGTCTGATATTTCGTTTCTCTGGCCCTAGAAATTCCATGTGGTTTTTCAATACCACATGGTACATTTCCATTTTCCGGCCAGCTTCGGCTGGTGGGATGGGTGGGTGGGGAGGAGCCTTCTACTTTACTATCCTGTCTCTCATACTATGTAGTTAGTATAGAATAGTTAACCAAGCAACCTAGTAAGGATCCCAGGGTCTGTTGTTGCTTGGTCTTTCCTTTGTATTCCTTTTTGTATTCCTCCTCCTCCTCCTTGTTTACCTCTGTTAGTCTCGTAGATTAGTACTTGAAATAATTCCCATCCTACCCTAATTAAAATTTCTTCCTTCTTTTCTTCACAATCAAGGTGGTTTCTCTTTCTTTTCCCTTCCTTTCTCTCTTTTTTCCCTTTGTTTTTTCTCTTTTTTTCACATTCAAGGTTCAGTTTCTCTGTTTTCCTTCCTTCCTCTCCTTCTTCTCTTTGTTCATTTCTTTCACCATACTCATGTTTCAGTTTTCCTATTTTCTTCCTTTCTCTATTCCCTTTGTTTCTCTCTTTTCTCTACGCTTTAGGTTTAATGTCCTCTATTTTCCCTTCCTTTCTCTTTTTTTCATTGTTTTCCTTTTCTCACATTCAAAGTACATTTTCTCCTCTTTTTTTCCTTCCTTTCTCTCTTTTTAAATTTTTCCCCTTTCCTCACACTTAAGGCTCATTTCCTCCTATTTTTCCCCTTCCTCTCTTTTCTACCACTCTTTTCCTCTTTTCCACAGACTCAGACGGTTCAGTTTTCCTATTTTTCCCTTCCTTTGTCTCTTTTCCTTTTTTTACTGCTTTTTTCCCCCTTTTTCCTCACATAAGGCTCAGTTTCCACCACAGAATCTCGGGTCAAGTTTTGGTCTGAACGGAAACTTAAGGCCCACTTCCCAAAACTCTTCGACCCTAACCTAATCCAAATCCTGTGACCTTCTGCACCACCCTGTATTACCCAATCACCGGTGGCCTCCCCTGGGCTTGCTGGGGAG
>NC_087184.1:7342719-7357719 GCF_035594125.1 Scylla paramamosain
CTCTCTCTCTCTCTCTCTCTCTCTCTCTCTCTCTCTCTCTCTCTCTCTCTCTCTCTCTCTCTCTCTCTCTCTCTCTCTCTCTCTCTCTCTCTCTCTCTCTCTCTCTCTCTCTCTCTCTCTCTCTCTCTCTCTCTCTCTCTCTCTCTCTCTCTCTCTCTCTCTCTCTCTCTCTCTCTCTCGCTCGCTTGCTCGCTCGCTCCGTTTTCAATTTATTTTTTTCTTTCTCTTGTTTTTTTTATATTTCCATTTTTATTTTATTTTTTTTCTGTTTTTCATATTTTCCCAATTCCTCTTTCGCGGTTTTGTCACTCTTTCTGTCTGTCAGCCCTTCTGTCTGTCTCACAAATCAACTGAATATTTTAAGAAGCTGTATCAAAGAACAAGGAGAGAAGGAAGAAAAGAATGGTGATATATCGAAGAGGAAAAAACGAAGGGGAAGAAAAGAAAAAAGAAAAAAAAAGAGAAGCAAAAACAGGAAAAAATAACGAAAGGAAAGTAATTAAGAAGCGAAGGAAGAGAAGAATGAAAACGTTAAAATGAGGAAGAGGAAGAAAGACAAAATAATAATGATGAAAAATGAATAAAAATGAGGAGAGGAATAAGGAAAAAGAGATAGGTGAGGGGAAATACAGTAATAATGAAGAGACGAGGAAAGCTGTGATAAATATGGAAAGATACGGGATAAAGAACAATAATAAAATAGAAAAAAAAATTAAGAAAAAATGAGAAAATGAATAGAAAAAAGAAAAACTAAATTGATGGAAAATTAGACAAAGACAAGAAAAATCGAGCACACTAAATATAAGAGAAAGGAAAAAAGGAAAACAAAGCGAAAAATAAGCACTAGAAAACACTAAAAAGGAAGAAGAAAACAGAAACCAAGCAAGCGAAAAGGAAAAGGATGAAGAAGAGAAAGAATAAGAGCAGGAAAAGATAAGATTAAATATGAGAAGAAAGAAGAAGAAGAAGGCGAAGAAAAAGAAGAAGAGGAAGATGAAGAAGAAGAAGAAGAAGAAGAAGAAGAAGAAGAAGAAGAAGAAGAAGAAGAAGAAGAAGAAGAAGATGATGATGATGATGATGATGATGATGATGATGATGATGATGATGATGATGATGAAGAAAAAGAAGACGAAGAAGAACAAGAACAAGAACAAGAACAAGAACAAGAACAAGAACAAGAAGAAGGAAATCCAAAAGTTATGAAAAGAGACAAGTGTAATAAAGAAAATGGGGAAGATACCAAAGAAAAGAAAATAAGCATGATAGAAGAGCAAAATAAGAAAAAAGATAAGAAATAAAGGGAGGTGAAAGAAAGAGATAAAAAAAAGTAATCAGTAAAAAAAAGGAAAAGAAACGACAAAAAAAGGAAAAAACGAGAAAGAAAAACATAAAAAAACACAAGAAAGGAGAGAGAGAGAGAGAGAGAGAGAGAGAGAGAGAGAGAGAGAGAGAGAGAGAGAGAGAGAGAGAGAGAGAGAGAGAGAGAGAGAGAGAGAGAGAGAGACTAAACAACTGAAGCAATAATAAGCCAACACGAGAATACCTTAACACACACACATACACACACACACACACACACACACACACACACACACACACACACACACACACACACACACACACACACACACCTGTCCGCTATCAGGTGAGGGAGACACAAGTAAACTCAATTAAGAGGCACACCTGAGCAAGGCCACTTTCCAGGTGACAGCTCAGCCCGCGAGGTCATGCTATTATACCACAGAGAGAGAGAGAGAGAGAGAGAGAGAGAGAGAGAGAGAGAGAGAGAGAGAGAGAGAGAGAGAGAGAGAGAGAGAGAGAGAGAGAGAGAGAGAGAGAGAGAGAGAGAGAGAGAGAGAGAGAGATTGGCAGTGTTAAGATATGCAGGAACAAACAAGGTAGAGAAGAAAAGGGAAAAAATAAGGAAGGAAAGGAAAGGAAAAAAGGGAACAGAAGGAAAAATGTGGAGAAGGAAGGAGAGAAAAGGAGTGAGTAAAACAAAAGGGAAGAGAGAAGAGAAGAGAGAGAATGGGATAAAAGAGAATAAAGGGGGAAATGAAAAAAAATATTATTATCCTATCCTTCCTCTTATGTCTATTTCAATATGAAGAGAAAGAACATCATTTCGGAGAGAGAGAGAGAGAGAGAGAGAGAGAGAGAGAGAGAGAGAGAGAGAGAGAGAGAGAGAGAGAGAGAGAGAGAGAGAGAGAGAGAGAGAGAGAGAATGACATATGCTTTTATTACATTTTTTCTTCGTCATGGTCTTCCTCCCTTCCTTCCTTCCTTCCTTCCTTCCTCCTCCTCCTCCTCCAGGTTGACACAAGGAAAAGAAGGGCAGTCTTCCTCTCAGCACAAGTTAGGTTAGTGTGCTCAGCCAGGCCAGGCAAGCTAACTTATAACGAGCACACCAGAGTAAACAGAAAGCCAACTCTCTCTCTCTCTCTCTCTCTCTCTCTCTCTCTCTCTCTCTCTCTCTCTCTCTCTCTCTCTCTCTCTCTCTCTCTCTCTCTCTCTCTCTCAGGAAGGATTTTGATGCTATTTTTGTTTTCCCTCTTTTATCCTCTTCTATCTCATTCCATCTCTTCTCTTCTCTTTCCCTCTTACCCTCTCGTCTTCTCTTTTTTTCTCTCTCTCCACGTTTTTGTTCTTGTTGCTCTTCGTCTTCTTCTTCTTCTTCTTCTTCTTCTTCTTCTTCTTTCCTCCTCCTTCTGTTCAACTTCTTTTTCTTTTAGTAATTCTCCTTCTTTTCGTCCTCCTTCTCTTCTTTTTCTCCTGGCAATTCTTCTCCCCTTCCTCTCCTGCTCCTCCTCCTCCTCCTCTTCTCTTTCTTCAGTTAATTCTCTTTCTCTTCGTCCTTCTACTCCTCCTCCTTTTTTTTTCTTAACAATTCTCCTCCTCCTCCTCCTCCTCTTCCTTCTTCTCCTCCTACTTCTCTTCTTTTTCTCCCAACAGTTCTCCTTCTCTACTTTCTTCTCTTCTCATTTTTCAACCAATTTTCTGCTCCTCTTCTTATACTCTACCACCACCACCACCCACACCCCTCTTCAAGATCTCCCCCACCTGCCAGTGCCTCTCCACCTGTCCTCTAATGACCTAATCCTCATTAAGCGTGTCCTCATTAAGTGCCCTACAGGTACACCCCCACGCCTTGACCCCGGGTGCTGGCTGGGAAGGGTGGGGAGTTAGGGGGACCAACTCTCGGGTGGTGGTGGTGGTGGTGGTGGTGGTGGTGGTGGTGGTGGTGGTGAAGGAGGAGGAGAAGGAGGAGGAATACAAAGGAATACAAAGGAAACCCAAACAGCAACAGACCTTTTGGTCCTTGCAAGGCTGTTTGGTAACTACTTCTAACTAGCTACAGGGAAGAGAGACAGGAGGAGGAGGAGGAGGAGGAGGAGGAGGAGGAGGAGGAGAAAAGAAGAAGAAGAAGAAGAAGAAGAAGAGGAAGAAGAAGAAGAAGAAGAAGAAGAAGAAGAAGAAGAAGAAGAAGAAGAAGAAGAAGAAGAAGAAGAAGAAGAAGAAGAAGAAGAAGAAGAAGAAGAAGAAGGAGGGGTCAGTGCAAACCATTAATTAAAGGAAGAGGAGGAGGAGGAGGAGGAGGAGGAGGAGGAGGAGGAGGAGGAGGAGTTTACAAAGAAATGCTTGGAATAAAAATAAAAGACGAGAAAATGAAGAAAAAGAGTGAAATGAAGAAAAGAAAGAAAAAAAGGAAAACTAAAAAAATATTTTTCTTTTCTTCTTTACTTCTTTTCACGATTCGATTTTTACTTTCATTTACTCTCCCTTTTCCTTCGTTTCATCTCTCTCCTCTTTCTTCTTTCTTCTCTTCCCCACTTTTTTCTCTATCATTCTTCTAACCGTATCTGTCTCTCTTCCTCTCTCAAATAACAATAACAATAACAATAATAATAATAATAATAATAATAATAATAATAATAATAATAATAATAATAATAATAAAAATAATAGTAGTAGTAATAATAACAATAATAATAATAATAATAATAATAATAATAATAATAACAATTAGTAGTAGTAGTAGTAGTAGTAGTAGTAGTAGTAGTAGTAGTAGTAGTAGTAGTAGTAGTAATAATAATAATAATAATAATAATAATAATAATAATAATAATAATAATAATAATAATAATAATAATAGTAGTAGTAGTAGTAGTAATAATAATAATAGTAGTAGTAGTAGTAGTAATAATAATAATATTAATAACAATTATTATTATTAGTAGTAGTAATAGTAGTAGTAATGATAATAATAATAATAATAATAATAATAATAATAATAATAATAATAATAATAATAATAATAATAATAATGATAATGATAATAATCCATGCACTGATATAATCATTAAAGGAGAATATTCTTGAATCATGAATACACGCACTTCAGTCTTAATTAATTAGCGCACACACACACACACACACACACACACACACACACACACACACACACACACACACACACACACACACACACACACACACACAAACAAAATTAAATAAAATATAATAAAGCAAAATAAAGAGCATAAAAAAGAAAGTAAAAGCAGACTTGAATAAAAGGACAAAATTAAACACACACACACACACAAAACACACACACACACACACACACACACACACACACACACACACACACACACACACACACACACACACACACACACACACACACACACACACACACACACACACACACACACACACACACACACACACACACACTACAATAAAATAAAATAAACAACACGAAGAAAAGTATAAAATCAACAGAACTTGAGTAAACTGATACAAAAAAAAAGGAAAAAAATAAAAACTTTAAAAGACAAAACTTCGAAAAAAGACTGATATATATATATATATATATATATATATATATATATATATATATATATATATATATATATATATATATATATATATATATATATTTTTTTTTTTTTTTAGAGCTCTTGGGTAACGTTAGGGTTTGAATTATTATTATTATTATTATTATTATTATTATTATTATTATTATTATTATTATTATTATTATTATTATTATTATTTTCTTTACATTATATATTTTTTTCCTTTCTTTTCTAAATTTTCTTCTCTAATTAAGAATGTCAATGTTACCAAGATTATATTCGGTTCAGTGCTTCATTGGTTTTGCTCAGTTATTTGTTTATTTACTCACTTATTCATCCATCCATTCATCTGTTCATTTATTCGTTCGTTCACTTATTTATTCATTCGTTTCCATATTAATATTAATCTCTCTCTATATTCATCTAACCATCTATCTGCCAATTAATTTATTCATTCATTTATTCATGCATCCATTTACTTATTCATTCATTCGTTTCTATATCTATCTTCATTTGTTTCTATAATTATTTAACTTATTCTATTTTTTTTGTTTATCTATTCATCAATTTATGCCTTCATTATTGCATTCCTTGATGTTATGTCTCGTTCTTATATTTGTGATGCATTTGTTTAGTAGTAGTAGTAGTAGTAGTAGTAGTAGTAGTAGTAGTAGTAGTAGTAGTAGTAGTAGTAGTAGTAGTAGTAGTAGTAGTAGTGGTAGTAGTAGTAGTAGTAGTAGTAGTAGTAGTAGTAGTAGTAGTAGTAGTAGTAGTAGTAGTAGCAGTAGCAGTAGTAGTAGTAGTAGTAGAAGAGATGGTGTAATTATCAACCTACATCCTCTCATTGTCCTCCTACTCCTCTTCCTCCTCCTCCTCTTCCTCCTCCTCCTCCTCCTCCTCCTCCTCCTCCTCCTCCTCTTCCTCCTCCTCATTTCCCTTTCTCTCACGCTCCATTGTTTAACCGTCTGTCTGTCTGTCTGTTGCAGTATTCCAGGTATCAACAATAGCACACCTGACGCTTACACACACACACACACACACACACACACACACACACACACACACACACACACACACACATCTGTCTCCGCTCATCAACATTCAGTAGAGAGGTAAAATTCTTGCATTCTTTCCCCTTTACTTAAAATTCTCACTTTTTCCCCCGCATCACCTGTCTACCTGTATTTTCTGCCCTCTTTCTTTTCATCTGTCACTTTCTTACTTGCATTCTTCTTTCCCTTTTGTTTTTCTTACTACCATTACGACATACTGTAAGGGAAAGTGTAGAAATCCCAGTACCTGTCAGTGGTATGATAGCTGTACTAAATGTCACTTTTCCCTTGCCTGTTTTCTGTTTCTCTTCTTCTTTCGGTTTGTTTCCTCACTACCATTACGACAGAAGACAAGGGAAGCTGTCAGAAGGTCTATGGGTGGTTCGTGTTAGGTAGGATAGTAAGAATCAAAGCAATCAGCGTGTAGGGAGAACAGATGGAAGGGGGAAAGTAGGAATGGAGAGGTGAAGGTTAGTCTCGCCCAGCTGAACACGCCAAGGTAAGTCATCAAATAGTAATCATTAGCATGTTTTTGTATTAGAGTTTTAGTTTATTCCAACATATCCTTAATTAATGAGTTACCTGTTCCCTTCACACCTGATCACACACACACACACACACACACACACACACACACACACACACACACACACACACACACACACACACACACACACACACACACACACACACACACACACACACACACACACACACACACACACACACACACACACACAGGCTTACGAACATGATATTATTAACATACTGAATATTTAATGAATGCATGAAAAAAATATAAAGTGCGAAATATGAGACTTTTAATATTAATGTTGATTACAAGATAAATCACGACTTATATGTAAATAGCGAGACAAATATACCTTGAGGACATAACCTTATTCATATTCTTTTCCCTCAGAGAACTTAACGATCAAGAAAAAAAAAAAAGAGACAGAAAAAAAACTGTCTTGTAAGGAGAATATACACAATGAAATCAATAAAAGTGAAATCCCTGTAGCCTGCAATATATTTTTTTTTAATGAGTGTATGAAATGTGTGAGCGGGAAAGATGAGTTAATTTGTATTTTGATTGGAAGTAAAGCAAATTAGGGGTCGTATCCAAGTTTTTAGTTTATGTTAGGTTAGGTTTGGTTCGGAAAGGTTAGGTTAGGTTTCATTATGTTAGGTTAGAAAAGGTTGTGTTAAGTTAGCTTAGGTTTGGTTAGGAAAGGTTGTGCTAGGTTAAGATAGTACAATGAGTTGTGTCAAAGTTCTCTGAGAAAAAAGCAAATAATAGCACTGATATATTAAGTCAAAACAATACTTCGTTTTTAACACAATAAACAATACCTTAGAAGTTAACATTACGAAACATTACAGAAGCTACAAAAAAAAAAAGAATGAATAAAGAAAAATAATTAAATGTAATAAAGTTAAATAAACAAAACAACGCAAAAGAAACAAATTAAAAGTAAAACAAAGTAAGACGAATAGAAATAAAACACATCAACAACAAAATGAGTGTGGCGGAGGCCCGTGGAAAGCAAAACAAACACCAAGTCTTTTGAAGTTCACATTATCAAACATTAAAGAACCAACGAATAAAAAAAAAAAAAAGGAGAAACAAAACAAGAATAAAAAAAAGTAAATAAACAAAATCAAACACATCAACACTAAAAATGATCCTCGTGAAGGGTCGTGGAAAGCAAAACAAACGATAACAACACAAGTACATTAAAATGACACTTCTCTTTTCAACGCAACACAAAGCCTTTAGAAATTAACAATAGAGAACCCGCAAAAAAATACATCAATAAATAAATAACATTAAACAATAAAACATCAAAGAGCACACAAAAAAAAAATAATAAAAAAACAAATTAAAAAAAATACATAAGCAAATAAATTAATACAAAATCAAACACATTAAGAATCAAGAAAGTATGATTAGGAGACGTGAGAAGCAAAAGAAAAAAAAAAAAAAGTACATTAAAATTACAAAAATCTTTTAACCCCCAAAAAAATAAATAAAATACAATAAAACACACAAAAAATAAAAAGCCCCACAAAAAAATAAAATAAAATTCAATAGAATACAATAAAACACACACACACAAAATTCTCGTTAGGAGGCGAAGAAAGCGAAACAATAATAAAAAACAAGTACATTAAAATTACAATGACCTCTTAACCCATACAAAAAGAAAAGAAAGAAAGAAAATAAATAAAACACAATAAAACACACAAAATTTTTTTTTTAAATCTCGTTAGGAGGTGAGGAAAGCAAAACAATTTATAAAAACAAGTACATTAAACCTTTACAAAAAATGAAAAATAATGGTAAAGAAAACACAATAAAACACACACACACACACACACACACACACACACACACACACACACACACACACACACACACACACACACAGTCTCGTAAGGAGGCGAAGAAAGCAAAACAAATAATAAAAGAAAACAAGTACATTAAAATTAAAATAATCTTTTAAACCCCACCAAAAAAAAATAAATAAACAAATAAACAAAATAAAAAATAAAACACAATAAAGCACAAAAATAAAAAGTCTCGTCAGGAGATGAGGAAGCAATACAAATAATAAAACAGGAGCATTAAAATGACACTCTCCTTTCAAATACCGGCGCGGTGTTTTATAATGATGGCGCCATTGTCAGTGTTGGCTCGCGGCGCTAATGTTGTTTGTCCGCTTATTGCGACTCGTGACATCAAGGTGCACATAATATATCAAGGGGCTTATTAGTTTAGCTTATTTACACGTCCGTCTATTTGAATATTTAATCCTCTTACCTCCCCAGCTACTAGTCTTTCTCTCTCTCTATATATATACATATTATTACTTGGTTTAAACATTAATACTCATTCCTATTTAGAGTTTTTTTTTTTTATCTGCTTTTATACTTAATACATCCATCTGTTTTGTTATTGTATTTTTTTGTTTATGGGAGAAGGGATCTGGCCAGGTGCAAGTAAAAGATACTAAGAAGAAAAAGAAGAGGAAGAGGAGGAGGAGGAGGAGGAGGAGGAGGAGGAGGAGGAGGAGGAGGAGGAGGAGGAGGAGGAGGAGGAGGAGGAGGAGGAGGAGGAGGAGGAGGAGGAGGAGGAGGAGGAGGAAGAGGAAGAAGAAGAAGAAGAAGAAGAAGAAGAAGAAGAAGAAGAAGAAGAAGAAGAAGAAGAAGAAGAAGAAGAAGGAACAACAACAACAACAACAATAACAACAACAAAGAAAAAAACAAAAGGCCACATCCAAAAGAGAATAGTTATGAAAAAAATATCCAAAATTACGAGGAGTGTCTTAAAACCTTCCTAACATTTGTCTAACTTTACCTTGAGACTTGTACGCTCATTCATTTCAACATTAATCTGTTTACCTACCTAATTCTGTCTTATACCTTATTTATTCATTTATTTATTGATCTGCTTATTTTTTTATTATTTATTTACACGTCTGTCCTTTTAAAAGTCCTGCCTCTTACATTTATCTCTATTTTTTTGTTTCGTGTTTTTTTTTTTTCTTATCTGCCTATTTTCCTTTTATGTTACTCTGTCCTCATTTGTACCTCTAAGTATTAATTCTTCCCACCTACCTGGCATTCTCTGCACCTTCACCTAAGCATTTAATTATTCACAGCTTCATTTGTTATCTACGGACAGGTATGCTCACTGATCTCAAGGTAATACACTGAAGGTTAAATTTAGTTAGTTCTAATTAAATTAATCTATAATTATCACTGATCAACGTAATCTAACTTAATTTATGCTAACCTAATTAAACCTGATAAATCTACCTAAAACTAATTTACCTAAACATTGTAATAAAACTAATATTTTTTTCTGTCCATTTCATTAGTGCAAGAGTTAACCAGAATCTTCACTCTTTCATTCTTTTAATTAGCAAATTCTGTAAATTTTTTCTTCCTTCCCAAAGCAGGAATATTAGGATTTTTTTTCATTATTAGTCTGTAGTTTCCTTTTATGAGCGAAATATATCCGAACATAACCAGACCCAACTAAATCTAACTAAATCTAACCTAACCCGACTAAACCTACCATAACCAAACCAAACCCAAACTAACCTGACTAAACCTAACCAAACCCAATCAATACGAAGAAAACCCAACCCAATGAACCCAAACCAAACACATCTTAACCCAACCCAACCCAACCCAACCTTACTCAACCTAACCTAACCTTAGTCAACCCAACCTAACCTAACTCAACCCAACCTAACCAAGCCCAAACAAAATACCCATTCCTTCACCATCCCCCCAGCCAACACATACGCACACAAGTACCTCCACCATTCACCCTCGCCTTTACCTATCCACACACTCCACCTGCCCCCACCTATATACCTGTATCGATCCACCGTGACCTTACACAGTACAAAGCCCTCGCCAGGTGCTGCAATAAAGAGATACCTGTTATATTACCTGATATATTCTCACGGCAATAATTGGTCTCCATATCGAGACTCCCACGAAACCCACGCCAGGTGATTAATTAATTGAATTCACCAGTAACCTGTCTCACCTTTCGGACCAACCAGGTGACACGGTGACTCTTGATTGATTACAGGTGAAAGAGGAGGAGGAGGAGGAGGAGGAGGAGGAGGAGGAGGAGGAGGAGGAGGAGGAGGGTTAAGAAAAGGAGAGGAAGGGAGATAAAGGGACAGGAAGGATAGAGGGAGAATGGGAATGACTAATTATGTCTGCCACACCTTGAGAGAGAGAGAGAGAGAGAGAGAGAGAGAGAGAGAGAGAGAGAGAGAGAGAGAGAGAGAGAGAGAGAGAGAGAGAGAGAGAGAGAGAGAGAGAGATTCAATACCTCCTTTCTCCCACAAAAACAAAAGAGAAAAGTAAGGAAAAGGAAGGAAGGTGAAAGGAAAGGAGAGGAAAGAAAAGGGAAGGAGAGGAAAGGAAAGGAAAGGAAAGGGAAGGCAAGGAGAAGAAAGGGAAGAGAAAAGAAGAGAAGAGAAGGGAAGGAAGGGAAGAAAAGGGAAGGGAAAGGGAAGGGGGTGTGTCTGATAAACTATATACCTGAAAATTTAATGCTGGAGTGCAAGATAGAACAGGGAATGAAGGGAAGGGAAGGGAAGGGAAGAGGAGAGAAGGGAAGTGAACTGAAGAGAGCTGTAGGGAAGGAATGGTAAGAGAAGTGAAAAGAAGTGAAGTGAAGAGAAGAGAAGAGAAGAGAAGAGAAGAGAAGAGAAGAGAAGAGAAGAGAAGAGAAGAGAAGAAGAGAAGAGAAGAGAAGAAGAGAAGGGTAAGGAAGATCCAACCACATCCCCCATTCTGTACCTCATTATACACGTTGCCTTTATCCCTCCTCCCTCCCTCCCCTCCCCTCCCCTCTCCCTCTCCCTCCCCCTCTCCCTCTCTCTAGTCTGCGTTGAATCTTTACAACGTGGAATACCGAGCTCGTAGTAGCTAATTCAGGGACCATTAGCGTGTGTACAGACAAGACCAATCCACACACACACACACACACACACACACACACACACGAGGGGAGAGACTGGGGAGGAAAAGAAAGGAAAGGTTATTACTGGGGTGATGTAAATTGGGAGGTTATGACTTCTGGGGTCAGGGAAAGGGTGAGAGAGGGGGAGGAGGAAGGAGTAAGACAGGGGTGAGGGAATGAAGGAGTGTGTGAGGGAGGGAGGGAACGAGGGGTTGGACTGGGGTGAGGGAGGCTATAAGGGATGGGGGGAGGAAAGAGGTGAGATAGGAGTGAAAATGGGGTGAGGAGAAGGGGTAAGGGGTGACAGGGGGTGAAAATGGGGAGAAAATGAAGTGAGGGGAGAGGTGTAAAGGGTGAGGGAGGGGCAAGGGGAGGGAAGTGAGGGGTGGAATGGAGGTGAGGTGGTAAGGGGGTAAGAGGGCAGGATCTATAACATTCCACTAACTTACTAACTTATCGTAACTTTTTGTGGCGCCAGGAGAGCAGGGCTTAGGTAATGACAGGTATGATAAGAGTAATGAGGCAGAAAGACAGGTAATGAGAGAGTAGAGTCAGGTGTGTCTCTGGTGATGTGTGTGTGTGTGTGTGTGTGTGTGTGTGTGTGTGTGTGTGTGTGTGTGTGTGTGTGTGTGTGTGTGTGTGTGTGTGTGTGTGTGTGTGTGTGTGTGTGTGTGTGTGTGTGTGTGTGTGGCGCAGGTATTGAACGCCAGGTGTGTGTGTGTGTGTGTGTGTGTGTGTGTGTGTGTGTGTGTGTGTGTGTGTGTGTGTGTGTGTGTGTGTGTGTGTGTGTGTGTGTATGTGTGTGTGTGTACCTGTCAATCTTTATATTTATTTATCTGTCTGTCTAACTATCTATCTATCTATCTATTTATCTATCTATCTATCTATCTATCTGGGTCATCACTTTATTTATTTATTCATTTATCTCTCTATCTTTTTATTTATTTATCTATCTATGCATTATGAAATACCCTTTTCTTACTCTGAACTTCAAATATTTTCTCATGTTTTTTTTTCTTTTTTTTACACAACACTTCTACAATGAGCCAAAGAATACATGAAAATCTATCGAATATATCTATCTGTCCATCTTACATCTATCAATCAATTTATCT
Organism: Scylla paramamosain; assembly: GCF_035594125.1. Lineage (NCBI taxonomy): Eukaryota > Metazoa > Arthropoda > Malacostraca > Decapoda > Portunidae > Scylla > Scylla paramamosain. The sequence continues at coordinate 7,355,246 of NC_087184.1, forward strand.
ATTTACACCCTCATCTATAAATCCATTTTCTTTTTATCTAAACATTCATCTATCAATATATCTATTTACCCACCAATCTATCAACCTGTTTATTCAATTACCCATCCACCTGCCTACCCATCTACCTATCTAACAAACCCACATTTCTCTGTCTATAACACGGCTTTTCTTTTGCCCATTTCTAATTTTCTTTTCAACCCTTTCTCTCTATTTATAACATTTTTTTTTCTTTCGGTCCTTACTAAACTTTCCTTCCATTCCCCGCCACAAAACCACACGAGGTAACACGGGAGAGGCACGTAAGAAGCGCCACAGCTCGGGGGAATCATATCGAGGCATTTTCCTCCTAACAACATCAAGGGAAACTTCAGACAGGGGAAAGAAAAAGAGAAAGGAACGAAACGAAAATAACATTAGAGTAGAAAATTTAATGGAAAACGAGAAGGAAAGAGAGGCAGGGAAGGTGGGATGAGAGAGAGAGAGAGAGAGAGAGAGAGAGAGAGAGAGAGAGAGAGAGAGAGAGAGAGAGAGAGAGAGAGACTATGTAGTTATCATGCTATTATCTATTTGTGCGTGCGTGCTTGCTGTGTGTGTGTGTGTGTGTGTGTGTGTGTGTGTGTGTGTGTGTGTGTGTGTGTGTGTGTGTGTGTGTGTGTGTGTGTGTGTGTGTGTGTGTGTGTGTGTGTGTGTGTGTGTGTGCGTGCACGCGCGCTAGGTATGCATCCTTTAACTTGCATTCCTTCCTAGTATGAGAAACAGGAAGTTATGAACATGATTACCTCTCTCTCTCTCTCTCTCTCTCTCTCTCTCTCTCTCTCTCTCTCTCTCTCTCTCTCTCTCTCTCTCTCTCTCTCTTTTTCTTCGATTCAAAGTCCTTATGTTCTCGTCTCATTTTTCTTTCAGCTTCTGTCACGCAAGTTTCTGGAGCAGCGATGATGATGGAGAAGGAGGAGGAGGAGGAGGAGGAGGAGGAGGAGGAGGAGGAGGAGGAGGAGGAGGAGGAGGAGGAGGAGGAGGAGGAGGAGGAGGAGGAAGAGGAGGAGAAGGAGAAAAGTAAAAAAAGAAACAAGAACAAGAACAAGAACAAGAAGAAAATAACAAGAAAAACGAAAACAAAAAGAACAACAAAACGGGGAGGAGCCAAAAAAAAACTGAAGGAAAAGGATGGATAGAAAGATAAAAGGAAAAAAAGAGAGAAAGGGAAATGAAAACGAACCGCAGGGCATGAAAAAAACAAGATAACCAAGAAAAGAAAAAAAAAAAGAAAAGTAGAGAAGAAAAACAAGACGAAACAAAACCCATTAATAATAATAATAATAATAATAATAATAATAATAATAATAATAATAATAATAATAATAATAATAATAATAATAATAACAATAATAATAATGATAATAATAAAGATAACAAAGAACGGAAAGAGAAAGGAATAAATAAAGGAACCGTGAATTAAAACGAGTAGGAAGAAAAGAAGCAACCAAAAAGATTGATAAATACAAAGAAAGAACAAAAAAGAAAAAAATATATATATATTTAAAGGATTACAAAACGTATACCTTTACAGAGTCGCCCATAATTATCACGACAAATGACTCACCTGAGGAAAGTAATGAAGAAGAAGAAGCTTACCTGAGGGAGGGAAGGAGGCCATTCACCTCACCTGGCCAACACAAGGGAACACAAAGAAAGAACAAGCAGTAACACCCCCGCCCCCGCAGCAGCAGATCTGTTGGCTTTTGATTCTTACATGTAGAATCTTGCTTGGAAGGGAAAAGAGGAGGAATGGGAGGAGGAGGAGGAGGAGGAGGAGGAGGAGGAGGAGGAGGAGGAGGAGGAGGAGGAGGAGGAGGAGGAGGAGGAGGAGGAGGAGGAGGAGGAGGAAGAGGAGGAGGAGAAGGAGGAAGAGGAGGAGAATGAAGTACAACAGCAAGAAGAACAAGAAAAGTAATAAGAAGAACAAGAACAAGGAGAAAAGAGAACAGAAAAAAGTACAAGAAGAATAAGAGAAACAATAACAAAAAGAAGAAGTAGAAAAAAGAAGAAGCCAGCAAAAGCAAAGAAATGAGAGAAAGAAAGGAATGGAAAAGAAAAAAAGAGAAATGAAGAGAAGTAATTGGTATGAAAAAAGATACAGAATTCAAAGGAAGGAGGGAAGAAGAGAAAAAAGCAGAGAAAGAAGGAAAAAAAGGGAAAGAAGACACAAATACGTTACTTGATTTGGAAGATATGTAAGTCAAACCTTCCTCTTCCTCTTCCTCCTCCTACTCTTCCTTGTACTTATTTCCTCTTCCTCCTCCTCTTTTCCTACATCGTTACTATCTCCTTCTCCTCTTCCCTTTTTCTTCTGTTTTTCTTCTCCCCTTCCTCTTCTATGCCATTGTCCTTTCTCCTTTTTCCTTCTCCTCTCTTCCTATTCTTCTTTCTCTCTCATCATGTCCTTCCTTGTCTTCTTTCTTTCCTCATTTTTTACT
>NC_087184.1:7360219-7362719 GCF_035594125.1 Scylla paramamosain
AAAAGGAGGAATACGTAGCAAGGAGGTTAGAAGTAATAATAAAAATAGGTAGATGAAAGATATGTAAAAAAAAAAAAAAAGAACGATGAAAGGTAAGGGAAAGTGGAAAAATAGAGGGAATAGTAAAGGAAACATGGAAACTTCAAGAGATTTTCATTTATTTTTTGTTCGACTGAAACGACTATTTATTTTTTTCCATGCAAGTAGACGAGAGAGAGAGAGAGAGAGAGAGAGAGAGAGAGAGAGAGAGAGAGAGAGAGAGAGAGAGAGAGAGAGAGAGAGAGAGAGAGAGAGAGAGAGAAACAAAAATCAGAAAAAAATAGAATGAAAACACACCAAAAAATAAATACATAAATAAAAGGATGGAAAAAAATGGAAAAAAAATTATTACATGATTCAGGTAAAGAAGTATCAGTAATGACCCCCACCTATCCTGGAGCCACCTGTTCAAGCTTCAAATTTACCTGTCCGTCTCACCTGAGCAGGGCGGCGCCGCGGGGATAAGACTGAGGTTAATATTCCCTAACCCTGGCAGATTAAAAGATTCCCATAACGAGAGAAGACTGACGTTATTGAAGGGGAAGTGTTGGGATATAATTACCTGCTATGTTGATTTAATGTTTTCTTGACTTTTCAGTGGAGTCATGTTTACGTCTACCTGTCAGCTCACCTGGTTATTTAATTAATGTTTTCATCTGCACGTGGTTTTTTTTTTTTTTTTCTATCAGGTTTGTTAATTCATCCTCTATAACGCCAAGTTTTTTTTTTTTTTTAATCTATCTAGTTATTTATTTTATTTGGCTATTTGAGTGTTTGAGTAGTTATGTTTATGTCTGTCCATCTTTTTACCTGGTTAGCTTAATTAGTCTTTTTTTTACCTGTACGATGAGTTAATTAAATATCTTCCTTTGCACGTACTTGACTTATTACCTTAAATTATTTTCTTTACTTATTAGAGAAGCTTAAATTTATGTCCCTCACTGTATCTGGTTAGGTATTAATATTTTTTTTTTTTACCTGTAGTCGTGTTTACCTGATTTGTTACCTTAATTACTGTCTTTACTTAGTAGATGTGCTAAGTTTTGATCTGTCTCTCAGCTTTTTATTAAGCTTAATTATTTTTTTTACCTGTACATCTGTTAATTATACACCTATCTTTGTATTTCATAAGTTTGTCTTAACTGTTCTCTGTATTTTCTTTACTTTTTAGAGTAACTAAAAATCTACCTTTTAGTTTAGCTTCATTAATATTTTTTTTTTTACTTTAATTACTTTCGTTACTTATCAATGAAGGTTTTAACTGTAAATCTGTTTATATACCTGTCCGCCTCTGTTGTCTTAATTCTTTAGTAACACACACAGGTGGAAAATGTAAATTTAATTATGAATTTACCTGGTTTTGCTAAGTATGTGATAGAACTTCAGTAAAAACTCATAAATTATATGAAATCTTTATATCTTCACCTGCAAAATTGTAAGAATGAAAAAAAAAATAAAGAATAAAAAAATGGAAGTTGTGAAGAAAAGAAAAGAGGTGAGAGAGAGAGAACGAAAAATATTGCAGGAAATGTACGTATAAATATTTTGCTAATGAAGACTATTGAGAGAGAGAGAGAGAGAGAGAGAGAGAGAGAGAGAGAGAGAGAGAGAGAGAGAGAGAGAGAGAGAGAGAGAGAGAGAGAGAGAGAGAGAGAGAGAGAGAGAGAGAGAGAGAGAGAGAAAAAAAGAAGAGAGGAAATCAAAACGCGAATAGGAAAGGCAAAATGAGAGTAAAGGAGACTAAGAAAGAGGAGGAAAGGAAGCGAGAGAGTGGAAAAGGAGGAAAGGAGAAGAAAGAGAGAGAAAAAGAAATAGAAAGAAGACTATAAGAGGCAAAATAACATAAAGAAACCAAGAAGAAAAAGGGATGAGGGAGGAAGAGGAAGAGAGAATGAGGAAGAAAAGGGAGATGATAGAGAGTTGGAGAGGAGAAAGAGGAGGGAGAGTGTAAGAGGCAATATGACATAAAGAAACCAAGAGGAAAAAAGGGAGGAGTGATGAAGACGGGTGAGAGAGAGAGAGAGAGAGAGAGAGAGAGAGAGAGAGAGAGAGAGAGAGAGAGAGAGAGAGAGAGAGAGAGAGAGAGAGAGAGTGAAGGAGAGAAGGGAGAAGAGGGAGAATGGGAGAAAAAGAAAGGGAGAGGAGGAAGAGAGATGAGAAAGAAAGAGGGAGAGTTTAACAATATGGTAAAAAGAAATCAAGGGGAAAAATAGAGAAGGGATGAAAAAGGTAGAGTGAGGGAGAGTGAGAGACAGTAAGGGAGAGCGAGGGAGAGTGGGAGAGGCAGTGTGGCATAAAGCAGATTAGCTGAGGAGGCAGGGGCGTGATGGCTCCCTGGTGACTGCCCCTCACTTCACCCCCGATCGAGCCCCGCGATATGTGATTACACTGACGATAAGGCGCCGCTGGTTAGTTGGTTCGTTCGTTGGTTGGTACTTCACTTCAGTTCACTTCATTTTTC
>NC_087184.1:7382719-7387719 GCF_035594125.1 Scylla paramamosain
CTCTCTCTCTCTCTCTCTCCACTTTGAAGCTTCATTCATTCGTTTTGCATTGCCAGATTGATGGTCATTGAAGCTAATGGATTGAATGTATGTTTGTTTGTATGTCCGTGTGTGTGTGTGTGTGTGTGTGTGTGTGTGTGTGTGTGTGTGTGTGTGTGTGTGTGTGTGTGTGTGTGTGTGTGTGTGTGTGTGTGTGCGTGCTTTTTAATAAATTTGATGGAGGAGAAGGGAGGGGGAGGAGGAAAGAGAGGGAGTGCCGCGGCGTATGTACTAAAATGTTTGTTGTTTGTTTGTTGTTGTTGTTGTTATTGTTGTTGTTGTTAATGGTGGTGGTGGCGGTGGTGGTGATGGTATTGTTGTTGTTGTTGTTACACACAGAGAGAATTTCAAGAGGACAAAGACAGAGAACAAGCAGAGAAAAAAAAATAACAAAAGAGGAGAAAATACAGAAGAAAAAAATACAGGAGAAGGCAAAAATAAAAAAAAAGAGAAGATACAGAACGAAAGCACAAAGATAACGACAAAGAAAACAAAGATAAAAGATAAAGAGGACAACATTCACATAAAGAAGACAAGGGAAAGAGGACAAGATATACAAATAAGCACTGTCACGTGTACTCGTATATATGTACTTAATTAGTCACCCCCTTCTTATAGGCCTACGCGCCACTTTCTAATAGACAATACCCTCCTGGCCAGACACGTGAGACATCTATAATATTAATAATATCTTATTTGATGCAGTCCTATTTTGAGCTAGACGTATATCTCAAATTAATCCTTATTATTTTACCTTGTATATATTGTGAAAATGTATCTATATATTGTTAAGTTAGTAGTTTAAGTTAGCTAGCTAGGTTATGAGTCATTAAGGCAAGAGCAGCCGAGACTATCCCCACTCCCACGGAAGAGTCAACTATTTTACATGTTTGCTATTCCCATACCTGAATTATATGTCACTTCACTTCTTGTGACCTTAAAACGATTGTAACATCATCCTTGGTTCTATAGTATTTATATATATGTAATAATATTCTCCCCTTGTACTGCATTGAGTTCTCGACTACTCTGGCCGGGACTAAACTGGGTCACGTGGGGTGGCCGCCGACCCGGGAAAGGCGCGGCTGGGCGCTTGCTCCTTCTCTCTCTCACTCGCTGCGGCCGGGGCAGGACGTTCCTCTCTCATCCTCCCTGTGCTTGCCGAGAGAGCCGCTTTGGTAACCACGTGGTTAATAGTGATAGTCAGGAAGGTGGGTTCGTGTTCTTGACGAATTCCTCCTCTTAGGACATCCTTCAGTTGTGTTAATCGTGTTGTGTTATCTGTGTGTCTTTTACCCTGAATAGACGGTGTTGCTTAAGCTATCGTCGTTGTTTTTCTCATCAATCATCCATTCCCAACTACACATTTTTTCTTGTCACTGTGTGGAAGATCGTGGTGATCCTTGTTCGTCTCTTCCCCTTATTTACCACGGAGATCAGCTATAGAACGGTGGAGAAGGAGGAGGGTGTCAGGGTAGGTCAGCTCCCGACACAGCAAGTGGTAAGTCTCGTCGTCTTAGAGGAGGAGTAGGGGCGCAACAAATGGGGGCCTGACCGGGATGTGATTTTCTTGATGGATGAATAATATAAATCAGTGTCTTCTTGTTCCTGATTTTGTGAGTTGCTGTACTGTATCATCCCACGTGTTTTGGGGGGGTAGTCTACTTGGTGCAGTGCTCCTTTATCTGTGTTCCCCAGTGTTTTTCAGTAACTGTATTCTAGTATTGTTGGCATTTTACTTTTTAGCTGTATCATTCTGCTTCTCTCATCTGGTGGCTGTGCAGCTTAAGTTTTATCCCTTTAGGGACCAAATCACTTCATATTGATACCATTTCGTGATTTCTACTTGTGTTCCTTTCTTTGTGGCTGTTCCATTAGCTAGCTAGTTAGTTGTTCTAGAATTCTATTCTTTATTAGCAAACATGTTGGATCTGGAGGAGTTTATAGAGAATCCCTCAGTTGGAGCTCTTGTGCCCCTTCCAAAGAGTCAGTGGGCCCGCTTGGCTACCCACTTCCAGCTGGAAGTCAGGGCTTCGTTCAACAAGGCTCATCTTCAAAATATCGTCCTCGAGCATCTAGTCGATGAAAACATGTTTAGCCAAGAGGGTAGAAGAAGCCTTCCCTGCATTCATTGGGGATACTGAGGGGGCCAAGCTCAGCATCGAGAGGGATCGGATCCGTCTGGAACTCCTGAGAGAGCAAAATAGGGCTCGGGAGATGTCCCGGGATGATAAAGCTGAGAAGTACGTCCCTCCCTTCTGTGAGAAAGACCCAGAGGATTTTTTTTTCGCAATTCGAGAAGAATGCCTCCATACATCAGTGGCCTCTCCATCGCTGGGCCCCACTCCTCAGCAATGTCTTCACCGGGGCAGCTAGACAGGCGTACACTGCATTGACAGCCGAAGAAATCCCGTGACTACTCTACAATCAAGTCCACTGTTTTGAGGGCCTATGAGCGTGTCCCCTCGCACTACAGGAAAATCTTCAGATCCACTCTCAAACAACCCAACCAGACTTGCGTAGAATTCTTCAGGGAGAAAATGGCCCAAGCAAAACGCTGGGTAGACAGTGTAGGGGGTTGGGGGAAGTTATAAAGAAACTTTTAGAGCTATTTGTGTATGAAGAAGTGAAATCCAGCATGCCTCCTCAATTACAATCTTATCTGGAGGGGCTGGGAAAGCATGACCTGGAGTCTGCTGGACCAGCTTCTGACCACTATCTCATATTAAACCCAAATGTTCATTTCAGCCGCAAGGTGCCTCTCAGTCAGTCAGCCCTCCAGCCTAACTCCACTGTCATGGGATCCAGGGAATCGGCCTCCACGTCTCATCTGTCCGGACGACCCAGGTTCACCCCATCTGCTTCAGGTGAGTCTGCTAACCGAGATGTGCGTACGGCTGGTTCCACTTCTAACAAACTCCCTACCAATCAACTTGGCTGCACCTACTGCAAGAAGCCCAATCATACTCTTGCCACATGTTTTCTTGTGAGCCGCTGCGCCTATTGCAAGCAGACGGGTCACCTTAAAGATAAATGCCCCAAAAGAGGAAAGTATAATGCCAGCCCTGCTCTCTTGGTTAGCAAGACTAGTGATCCTTTGGTGGAGCCGGTGTCCCCATCGGGTGATATTCCTGCTTTGGGCAAGGTCCATAATTTTCAGAATATTTGTAATGTCCCCTCTGATGTTCATGAATATTATAAACCATACTGTTTTAGTGGTTCAGTGTCTCTGCATGGTGATTCCCAACCTTCCATACCTATTACTCTACTCAGGGATTCGGGTGCTCTCCATAATTTTGTTTTGCGGAAGGTAGTCCCTCCTCTCTCACAGTGCCAGGTAGGAGGTTCCTTACGGGTCAAAGGGCTCTTCTCTCAGGGTGAGGTACCCCTGTGTCGGATTTACCTGCAGTCACCTGTGGTGTCTGGTTACATCACTGCCCGGTATAGTGGACGAGCTCCCAGTGGATGGAGTATCTCTGGTGTTAGGGAATGTGACGGTGGAAAATATGCCAGGCCAAACAGCTCCCTTGACCAACCATGGTAAACCCACCTGACCCTATGCCACCCAAGGTATCGCCTGTGTGCGTGGTCACGCGTAGTGCCAGCCGCCGCATGGCTTCCAACGCTCCTTCATAGCCACACCCTTCCTAGACGACCATAGGTAATACTGTAGGCCATGACACCCTCAGTCCGGAATTTTCCCTGCAGGATTTTTTTCAACAGGCTGGTAAGGAGCCAGATCCCCCTGAGTCCTCTCTAAACTCAGATCCTGTGGTGCATTGTATTGAAGGCACCCCTGTAACCCGCTCCACTCTAATTGCGGAACAGGCCAGGGATCCCCAACTGAAGGTGTGCTTTGATCACGTTGTTGACCCCTCAGAGAGAGATCATCTTCCCCGTTGTTTTTATCTGGAGGGAGGAGTTTTGATGAGGAAGTTCCGCCCAGCAGATGTCCCTGCAGATCACGACTGGCGGGTGATCCACCAGGTTGTTATTCCTAGCTCCTTGCAGGGAGATATATTAAAATTAGCACATGATGGGGTAGGTGGTCATCTGGGAGTCAGGAAGACCCACCATAAGATATCCATGCACTTCTATTGGCCCTATCAGAAAAAATCTGTGGCCGAATATTGTAAATCGTGTAGGATTTGCCAGGTGTCGGGCAAGCCCTGCCCAACCATTAACCCCGCTCCCTTGCATCCTATTCCAGCAGTGGGAGATCCATTTACCCATATAATCATCGACTGCGTAGGACCACTCCCTAAGTCAGCCAGAGGGAATGCTTTCCTATTAACAATTATGGACAGAGCTACCCGTTACCCTGAAGCAATTCCCCTTCGCCGCATCACGGCTAAACTTGTAATCCAAGCCCTGAGCAGGTTTTTCACCCAGGTCGGTCTGCCCCTTTCTGTGCAGTCCGATCAGGGAACCAACTTTACTTCTGGATTATTCAAGCAGGTGATGGCGACCCTGGGAGTCCGGCAGTACAGATCAACGGCCTACCACCCTGAATCCCAGGGAGCAGTGGAGAGATTCCACCAAACTCTAAAAACTATGTGCCGTTCCTTTGGTTTTAGAGACAGGGAAGGATTGGGATGAAGGAATCCACCTCCTCCTTTTTGCCATCAGGGATAGTGTTCAGGAGTCCCTAGGATTCAACTCCCTTCCAGCTCGTGTATGGGCACGAGGTCAGAGGTCCCCTAAAGGCCCTCAAGGAATGCTTCCTTGACGAGTCAGCGGCCGTGCCATTGGCTGCTTACGTCAAGCGTTTCAGGGAGCGAATGTGCATTGCCCAACGAGTTGCCTCAGAAAATTTGCAAGGGGCACAAGTGAAAATGAAGGCTCATTATGACCAGACCCACAAGGTGCAAAGCCGTGAATTCCACCCTGGTGACCAAGTGCTAGTGTTCCTACCCCTCCATCTAAGTCCCTTCCAATCAAGGTTTTGTGGACCATATAAG
>NC_087184.1:7392719-7395219 GCF_035594125.1 Scylla paramamosain
GAAGCTGTTTTAGCTAGAGATGAGATGTGAAGTTTCTTGTTCAGATTATAAGTAAAGGACAGACCGAGGATGTTCAGTGTAGAAGAGAGGGACAGTTGAGTGTCATTGAAGAAGAGGGGATAGTTGTCTGGAAGGTTGTGTCGAGCTGATAGATGGAGGAATTGAGTTTTTGAGGCATTGAACAATACCAAGTTTGCTCTGCCCCAATCTGAAATTTTAGGAAGATCAGAAGTCAAGCGTTCTGTGGCTTCCCTGCGTGAAATTCTAATAGTCTTTTAAGGGTTAAGTGTTTTGTAAAGGTCTTGTTAGGTATTATAATGGACTTTTAAAGAACTTTCAAATGTTAGTAGTTTTCTAGTTTCTAATGGCCAAATAATAGAAGAATATTTACACTCCTAGATATCCTATAAGGGCACGTATCTTCAAATAGTCTAGGTTTTCTAATAGTCCTATAAATTATAATGATCTTCATATACCTGAGTGTCTTCAAGGGTCTCACTTTTTAAATGACCCTTTTATCTTCTTCGTATGTTTTAATTCTTCTATTATGAGGATCTGGGTCACTTAAACATAATGGTCCTCTAATTTCTAAAGACCTTTTTATTCCTTTATATCATTCGTGTGTTGCAATGGCTGTATTCCACGGATCTCGGTAATTTAAAGGAAAATTCTAAAGAGCTTCATATTTCTAAGTGTCTTGTAAGTGTCCAAATGTCTTTTAAGGATCTTTCAAGCCTCTTTTATCTTCTTGTCTTGTAATTTCTCTGTAAGGATCTGGATAATTTACAGGGGATAGTTCTCTAAGTTCCAAAGGATCATATTTTTGGCTGTCTTACTAGTGAATTATGAGTATCTTCCAAGAGTTTTTCCAAGGTTCTTTTTATCTTCGTGCGTTGTAATTCCTGTATTTCTAAGTATCTGGGTCATTTAAAGGTCTGGTCTTCTCTTGAGGGTCGGCAGGTCGGCAGGTCGGCAGGTCATTTCTATGCTGATTCAACAAGCCCTTAATGGGATGAGGCCCCAAATAATCCTCCTTCATGGGGTAATCTGAGGCCACTTGAAATCCTTCCCACGGCCTCGTCCCAATCGTAAATTCCACTCACGTCTTCCTGTTTTATATTACTGATCTGGCTTCTGATGTATTGGGCTTTTGTTATTGGAATTTGTTAGCTCTCTCTCTCTCTCTCTCTCTCTCTCTCTCTCTCTCTCTCTCTCTCTCTCTCTCTCTCTCTCTCTCTCTCTCTCTCTCTGGGGCAGATCGAATTTAGGTCTTCTTTTGTAATGTGCCTTCTTTCATTGTTTTGGGGTATTTTTGGGGCTTATTTCCTTTTTAGTTTTGGTAGATGTATTTTTCTTTTATGTGGAGAGTTTTCTTTTTTTATTCGATAGCTTGAGTTTATTTATTTTTTTTATTTATTTATTATTTTTTTTTTATTTTATCTATTTTATTTTATTTATTTATTTTTTTTTTTTTGGGGGGAGGAGTGGTGTAACATTTTCTTCTTCAATATTTTTGATTATTTTCTAGTTAAGATTGTCTGCTATTTTTTTTTCTTTTTTTTCTTTTACTTTTATTTTATTAGTTTTTTTTTTTTCTGCCAGATTTTCAAGTTAAGTTTTAGTCATTGTTATTCGCTGGGATCTTTTTTTTTTATTTATTTATTTCATGGTTAAGGCTTATTTTAAATCTTCTGGTTGACTTTCTATTCTTTTTATTTTTTTAGAGTTGTGATTGGATTGTTAGGCGCAGGAATCCTCTTTTGTTTTCTCTTCTTTTATTTTATTAAGATTTCATTATATACATTTTTGGGGGATTTTTTTCTCTTAAAACTCAGTTGTTGACGTTTATTGTGATCCCTTTTTCCTTTCCTTCTTCTCAACTATGATTTTTACTGATAGTATTTCTAGAGGCCATTCTTAAAGACTTAGCTCTCAGTATTTTGTTGATGAAGGTAATTATTTCATTAGGGCTCAATCATTAATACCTGCTGGGGTCTGTACCTCGTTAACATTTGGGTATATTGCAAGACGAAAAATTCAGATCACATGCCTAACCTTAATAGTAAATTCCATCAGTTTTCTTTTTCCTTTACATGATTGATACGTTGTGTTTTATTCATCCTTTCGCTGCTGTCGTCATCCTTTTCTTAATTTACAGGGCAGTGTCAGAAATTATATCCCTCGACACAGAAAGAAGAGAATGAGGTCGATTTTCTGTTTTCTTATATATATATAATATATATATATATATATATATATATATATATATATATATATATATATATATATATATATATATATATATATATATATATATATATATATATATATATATATATATATATATTATATTTTTTTTTTTTTTTTTTTTTTTTTTTTCTTTTTTTGTAAAGCAGAGATATACTAAAGAGTCTGTATTACAGAAGTGAAACTAAAACGTTGCCACTCATCCTTTGTCAATTTCCAGGGTACTACCAGAAATTACTTCCCTTGACACAGA
>NC_087184.1:7407719-7415219 GCF_035594125.1 Scylla paramamosain
ATTTTATTTCTTTACACCGAACAAACAAAACAATGAAAAAAAAAATAATGGCGGATAATGATGATGAAGACCCAACAAACAAAAAAAAAGTCTTACCTGTGTATTTAATAATCAGCAAATGAATAAATGATTAACCTAAAAAAATAAGCAGACGCAACTGAAATATTAACTCAGGTATTTTCAGAACAGGTGTGCTAAACAGGTGTGTGTAGAAGAGCATATATGGAGCAAATAGGTGAGCAAATGTGTAACGTCAGGCAGGTGTGACAGATATAAAGAAGACAGGTGTTATTTCGTCATGTATGGAGAGAACAGATGTGTAAGTGTGCTTAGTTGGACAGGTGTAAGAAAGAAATTTACAAGACAGGTGTGAAAAGATAGATAAAGAGCGAATAGGTGTGTAAAAGTGTATGTTTGGCAGACAGATGTAGAAAGTCACGTATGCAGTCAGATGTGATGTCCAGGTGTATAAAACTGTATATACGAACAGGTGTGTGTGACATATATATTACCTATAGAGAACCAAACAACGGGTCAGGTGTGGAGTGCAGGTGTGTCTGTGTGGAGGTAAAGACAAGGTTAACCAGATATAAAAACAACAGCTATGGACGGAGAGGTATGACAGTTATAGGAATGATGAGAACAGCTGAGTGAAGGAGAAAATGCATTACCAGGACAAGGAATTATAATAAAGCAGAAGAAAGAGAGAAGTAATACGAGAGAAATAAGTAAAGGAGGTGATGGAAGACGACGACGAGGAGGAGGAGGAGGAGGAGGAGGAGGAGGAGGAGGAGGAGGAGGAGTGTTCGTGACTGAAAATCCAAGGCTACTCTGTTATATTGAGGAAAAAACGAGACATTTTTCACAGCGTAGGAACATCATCAGAAATATAGCCCTCTCTCTCTCTCTCTCTCTCTCTCTCTCTCTCTCTCTCTCTCTCTCTCTCTCTCTCTCTCTCTCTCTCTCTCTCTCTCTCTCTCTCTCTCTCTCTCTCTCTCTCTGTATGTAATGGAGTAATAATTTCTTCCTCTTCCTCTTCCTTATCCTTCTGTTTATTCTTCTCTTGTTTTATTACTTCTTCTTCTTCTTCTTCTTCTTCTTCTTCTTCTTCTTCTTCCTGCTCCTCCTCCTCCTCCTCCTGTATCTAATTTTCTTATCTTTATCCCTCTTGGTCGCTTTTCGTATCTTTTTATCTTTCTTTTTTTTTGTCATTTTTATCTACCTTCTGCATTCATGGTCATCGTTTTTCTCCTCCTCCTCCTACTTCTCCTCCTCCTCCTCCTCCTCCTTTTCCTCCTCCTCTACTTCCTCTTCCTCTTCCTTCTCCTCCTCCACCTTTATCCTCAAATTTTCAGCCTCATTTCCTCTGCATTTGCAATTCAACATTTTCACAGCATTTTTCTCCAATTTCTTTTTTTTTTCTTTATACAAGGCACTTAACCTTTCTATTCATGAGGCGGCTGGACAGGCAAAGCACACACACACACACACACACACACACACACACACACACACACACACACACACACACACACACACACACACACACACACACACACACAAAACCAAACGCGTTTCAGAGCAAAAACAAACAAAACACAATCACGTAAAAATAACTACAAAAATATTAAATAAATAAAAAAAACTTAGGTACTGAAAAAAAAGGAAATAGAGAAGAAACAAAAGAACTAAAAAGAACAAAACTCATAACTATAAAAAAAACACTGAAAACAATTCAAAATATGTAATAAAAATAAAAAAATTAATTAATTGAAACAAAAACAAAACAAAAATACCACAAAATATTAAAAAAAAAAATCCCACAAGAAATAAAAAATAAATAAACAAAAGAACGAAAAAAACAAAATAAAAAAATTGTATTACCCTTCCTGACACTAAAACTAAACAAAAAACACGTAAAACAACAAAAAAAAACACACAAAAAAGAAACACACCAAATCTCTTATTCTTTTGTATTGAGTATCATCAGCATCATCAGTAGCGGCCTAAGCATATCAGAGAAAGCCGCTTAGATCTTTCTCTCTCTCTCTCTCTCTCTCTCTCTCTCTCTCTCTCTCTCTCTCTCTCTCTCTCTCTCTCTCTCTCTCTCTCTCTCTCTCTCTCTCTCTCTCTCTCTCTCTCTCTCTCTCTCTCTCTCTCTTTTAAACAGCAAGAGCGTAAGACTTGGAGGCACAGAACAAAGGACAGTCGCTTATAAAGGATCTGAATCGATTCCTGCATGATTCAAACCTCTTAAAGGGAATCAGACTTGTGCAGGGAGGATTAGGGAGTTGGTTCAGTGTTGTGTTTGTGGGGGAAGGGGGGTTTCTCTCTCTCTCTCTCTCTCTCTCTCTCTCTCTCTCTCTCTCTCTCTCTCTCTCTCTCTCTCTCTCTCTCTCTCTCTCTCTCTCTCTCTCTCTCTCTCTCTCTCTCTCTCTCTCTCTCCAGTGGGTGTTCTTTTTCTCATTTTCTATTCCATGTTCTTCCTTTATTTATTAATTTTCGTCTATATTCTCTATTCCTCTATACATGTTTTTTTCTTTTTTTATATTTGAGTTGTTAAAGAGCATTACTAATTTAACTCTCTCTCTCTCTCTCTCTCTCTCTCTCTCTCTCTCTCTCTCTCTCTCTCTCTCTCTCTCTCTCTCTCTCTCTCTCTTTCTATGAGTTACTCTACTAGAATTTAATCTAATTTTCCGTAGCAGATCATAATGACCCACTTCCTCTTCCTCTCTCTTCCTTCCCTTCTTTCCTCCTCGCTCCCTCCAACCCTCCCTCCTTCCCTGCCTGCCTCACCTATCCCTCTTTACTTTTCCTTTCCTTCTTTCTTACTGTTTTACTATTTATTTATTTCATTTTTTTTGTTATATTTTTTCTTTCCTCTGTCTATCCTCTTCCTTTTTTTCTTTTCTCTTTTTCCCTTTTGCTTTGTTTACGTTATATTATTTTCTTTTCCTTCATTCTATCCTTCCTACTTTTTCCTTTCCTTCCTCTCCTTTTCTTCTTGTTACCTTCTTCTTTCTCCTATCTCCATTTTTCTTTCTTCCATATTCTTTTATATATTTTTGCGTCTTTTCTTCTCTTCTTCCTTTTGTCTCCTTTCTATCATCCGTTTTCTTACACTTACATTCATTTTTTTCTTACTTTTAATCTATTTCCATTTATTCATCTTTCTTCTATTATTTTAAATTTTACATATTGTTTCATTATATTCCTTACTCATGTGTTTATTAATTACGTACCTCTTCCTTGCTTTATCACCACTGCTCTTCCCCTTTCTCCTTCATCTACCTTATTTCCTTTATTCCTGCATTTTTCTTGTTTTCTCTCTTTTTTTCCCTATTTTCCTTTCTTCCTAAATCACAAAAATGTTTTCTATTCTTTATCTTTCCTTTTCCCTTTTCCTACAGTTTCCCCTTCCTCCTTTTTTTTTTTATTTATTGCTTCCTCTCTCCTTCTCTCCCTCTTATCCCCTTCTGTTTATTGCCTCCATCTCTCATTCCCTTTTCATTAACGGACTCTCTCTCTCTCTCTCTCTCTCTCTCTCTCTCTCTCTCTCTCTCTCTCTCTCTCTCTCTCTCTCTGATTCGTTCTCCGTGCTTCAGTAAGTGTCTCCTTCGTCTTCATCTCTCTCTCTCTCTCTCTCTCTCTCTCTCTCTCTCTCTCTCTCTCTCTCTCTCTCTCTCTCTCTCTCTCTCTCTCTCTCTCTCTCTCTCTCTCAGTGAACCCATCCATCGTAATATGATTCTTTCGCTTCTACAAGAACAAATGACTCTCTCTCTCTCTCTCTCTCTCTCTCTCTCTCTCTCTCTCTCTCTCTCTCTCTCTCTCTCTCTCTCTCTCTCTCTCTCTCTCTCTCTCTCTCTCTCTCTCTCTCTCTCTCTCTTGAACGGTTATCGAACTGTGGCGTCTACGATTCCCTTTAAAGCAGATCACACACACACACACACACACACCATGTCAACAGGTTCGTATCCCCAGCAAGTTATTCGCCTTTGAGCTCAGGAAGACAAAGGAACACTCAGGAAAGTCGATTTAGATTAAGTTAGGTTAGGAAGAAGACGAAGACGAAGAAAAAGAAGAAGAAGAAGAAGAAGAAGAAGAAGAAGAAGAAGAAGAAGAAGAAGAAGAAGAAGAAGAAGAAGAAGAAGAAGAAGAAGAAAAGGATGATGATGATGATGATGATGATGAGGAGGAGGAGGAGGAGGAGGAGGAGGAGGAGGAGGAGGAGGAGGAGGAGGAGGAGGAGGAGGAGGAGGACGAGGAGGACGAGGAGGTTAGTTTAGGTAAAATAAAGTTGATATCGTTAGGTTAGGTTAGGTTAAGTTAGGTTAGGTTATACGAGTATTAGGATATGTTGAATAAGGTTAAAATAGGTCAGGTTAGGTTAGGTTAGGTTAGGTTAGGTTGTTTTTTTTTTCTCCATTTCATACCATTTATCCCTCCTCTCCTTTTCTTCTCTGTTTCTCTTCCCTCTTCACATACTTGAGTCGCTTCCTCCCTCCTTTCTTTCCTTCGTCTCCCTCTTCCTTCTCTTCCTCCATTAGTCATCCTTCCTTCCTTCCACTCCGTCTATTATACTCCTCTCTACCTCCCTCCACCCCTTTATCTCCTCACCCCCTCCCTCCCTTCCTCCGTCTTTCCATTCCTTCCTCCCTTACGCAAAAAGAAAAGAACAGATGGAGAGAAAATTCTAATACATAAAAAGAGAACAAGGTATAAATTAATAATATATAAAGGAATTTACATTAATACAGAAAAATGTGAAGAAAATTATGAATGCAGAACTCTCTCTCTCTCTCTCTCTCTCTCTCTCTCTCTCTCTCTCTCTCTCTCTCTCTCTCTCTCTCTCTCTCTCTCTCTCTCTCTCTCTCTCTCTCTCTCTCTCTCTCTCTCTCTCTCTCTCTCTCTCTCTCTCTCTCTCTCTCTCTCTCTCTCTCTCTCTCAGGTCCGTGCTCCCTACCTGGCGAGGTCTCACGCTCACCTGTGGAAGAGAAATAAGGGCATAAGTCACAAGTAATCTCATGGGATTTTCTTTCTTATGGACAATGAGAGAATGACACTGTATTGACCCAGCTAAGAAGATTACCAGGCACGACTTTTGCCAACTGTCATTATGGGAGTGAGTGAGTGAGTCAGTGAGTGAGTGAGGGAGGGAAGGAGGGGCGTAGGGAGGAAGGAGGGAGAGAAGAACAAGACAGGAAGGAAGGAGGAGTGGCAAGGAAGGAAGGAAGAGTGGCAAGGAAAGAAGGAAGAGTGGCAAGGAAGGAAGGAAGAAAGAAGGAAGGGAGAGGGAGGAAAGGAGGGAGGAAGGAGAGAGTGAGGGAGTTAGTGAATCAATGGAGAAGTTAGTGACTGGCTGACTGAATGCATGAGAGTGAGTGAGATAGTGAGTGAGTGAGTGAGTGAGTGAGTCGGAGCATGAATTGAATGAAAAATAAATAACAATAAAAAAAAGACAGCAACATATAACATTATTTGCATTCACAGACACATCCACACACACTACACCTGCACACACCTACACACACACACACACACACACACACACACACACACACACACACACACACACACACACACACACACACACACACACACACACACACACACACACACACACACACACACACACACACACACACACACACACACACACACACACCTATATAACCTGGAAAAAAAAAACAAATAATTCGATCATTAATGAGGACGAGTAGTAATAAAATGCTATAATTAAATGGACCATCCCTAGCGTCATTTAACAGAGTGCATCCAAGTCATATTCATTTACCTGATTATAAAGGTGAATGGTAAGTGTTATTTCCTATCATTTTCACCCTTAATGGATACACTGGATGAGTACAGGTAAATACCATACAGGTGAAAGCTATACAGGTTAATAAAAAAAATCACTGTAATTTGAGCTGTATTTTGCCGGTAAAGGTGTGTTTATAATGAAACGTTTAATTAGTCACTCGATAAATGTTTTAGTAAATATTTTTGGTGTTGATAAAAAGAACATGTGCTGGTGTGTGTGTGTGTGTGTGTGTGTGTGTGTGTGTGTGTGTGTGTGTGTGTGTGTGTGTGTGTGTGTGTGTGTGTGTGTGTGTGTGTGTGTGTGTGTGTGTGTGTGCGCGCGCACGCTTTTTTTTCACCGGTCCTTGTTTTTCTAAATGTTAGTTTAATTCGTTCATTTGCGAAGTAAATATTGAATTAGTTTTGTGTATTGAAGCTTGAAAAGGTGGGTTCATTCTGTTTGTTGTCAGTCAGTCAGTTAACCAGCCAGTCAGTCAGTCAGTCAGTCAGTCTATCCTTAAATTATTCAGTCAGTCAGTCAGTCAGTCATTTAGTCAGTAATTCAGTCAATCAACTTGTTAATCACTCTTTTCTGCAGTTTCTCAGCTAGTCAGTCAGTCAGTCAGTTAGTCAGTCCCTTACTGAGTCAAGCAGTTTGTCAATCAGTTAGTCTGTCTGTCAGTTAAACTTGGCAATCAGTAAATCAGTCATCCAATCTGCGAGAAAAATAAATAAATAAATCACTCAGTCTGTTAGTAAGTTTGTCATTTAAACAGTCACCCAATTAGTAAATCAGTCAGTCAGTCAGATATTCATAATGATAATAATCCTACCGTTACTGAGTTTCCGTGGCGACTGTAAACTATTTAATGATCTCCTCTATGAAAAAAAAAAGAACACAAAACATAAAAGAAATAATAATAAAAAAATAAGAGCCACAATTACAGTAACATTTGTGGAAGTTTACATTATTGCCTATCACCTAATGAGTCCAATGATGCACTTCTTTCTCTGTTATTGCAGGTAATTTGTTTGGGATTCAGCTCTTTCCACTCACTCACAATTGCATTCTTCATTCTGGCACATTATTTTATCTTATTTTCTATTTCAGTTTTTCATTATCTTTTTTTTTTCCATGCTTGTCTTTCTCTCGGATGTTTTGTCTTTTGTTTTCATTCTGGCAAATTATTTTCTTTTCTTTTTTTATATTACAGCTTAGTTATTTTTATTGTGCTTTGTTTACTCTCTCTCTCTCTCTCTCTCTCTCTCTCTCTCTCTCTCTCTCTCTCTCTCTCTCTCTCTCTCTCTCTTATTTTTCCCTTTAATCACGCAAAATGTTCAATATTTTTTTCTTTTCTTCTTTTCACCAGCTCGCAATAAATACAAAACAACAAGAACAGCACAAGGAAAAGAGGAAAAAAATGAGAGAAAAAGAATAACTAGACAAAAAAAAAGAAGAGGAAATAAAAAAAATTATCATCAAGAAAAAAAGGAAAACAAGAAACACAAGAGAAAAGAGGAGGGAATAAGAAAGATTATTTCCTCAAAATAGACTGAAAGAAGAGAGGAAAGAATAGAAGCAAAAAAAAAAGGAGAATATCAGAACACAGACAGGAGGGAAAAAGGTAAAAAAAGGAAGGCTTTAAATAATATATGAGAGGAAAAGATGATTTTCCGAGAATAGAGCAGAAAGGAGGTGAG
>NC_087184.1:7422719-7425219 GCF_035594125.1 Scylla paramamosain
AAGGGAGGGAGAGTGAGAGTATAGAGGGGAGGGAGAATGAGAGGGGAAGTGTGAAAGACTAAAAGCAATACAATATTTTCCCTCCAATCGATTTGTTTCATTTCATTTCCTTGATTTCAATTCATGTTTGTGTTTCCATGTTGCGCTTCCCCCTCCATCACACACACACACACACACACACACACAAGCATCCATATCGCCATTTGCAGTCCCATTTCCCCCTTTACGAACGCTAAATTACATTGATTGAACATATACACCACGTTCCCGGGCCCTCTTTTTCAATTCCGCCTTGCAATTATCGTCATTACACCTTCGGAAAAGACCAAACGAAGCTGACCGGCAACAAAAAAATAAATACACGGAGTAAAAGTGACAGTCC
The DNA here is from genome assembly GCF_035594125.1 of Scylla paramamosain. NCBI lineage: Eukaryota > Metazoa > Arthropoda > Malacostraca > Decapoda > Portunidae > Scylla > Scylla paramamosain. The sequence continues at coordinate 7,423,102 of NC_087184.1, forward strand.
CGTTTTTATATCCGCGTAAATCTAACACATTTGCCCGCCAATTTCCCTTCGCTGACTCACAATTTCCTGGCCATGTTGGAATGACTCTCTCTCTCTCTCTCTCTCTCTCTCTCTCTCTCTCTCTCTCTCTCTCTCTCTCTCTCTCTCTCTCTCTCTGTTCGGACACCCTTTCCTCACTCTTCGTTTAATTCTCAACTGTGTCTCCTCTTCAATTTCCTGACTTGTGTGAGAGGAGGAGGAGGAGGAGGAGCAGGAGGAGGAGGAGGAGGAGGAGGAGGAGGAGAAGGAGGGGAAAAGTGTTGCTTTAAGATAAATACTTGAATTGTGCCATTGTAATTATGTGTGTGTGTGTGTGTGTGTGTGTGTGTGTGTGTGTGTGTGTGTGTGTGTGTGTGTGTGTGTGTGTGTGTGTGTGTGTGTGTGTGTATGTGCGTGTATGCAGGAAGTGAAGAGCCGCGTTGACTGTTTGCTGTTCCTGTTTGTCTGTTTGTCTGGGTGTTTTGTTCGTTTTGTCCTATTTACTCTCTTTTGTTTTCTTAGTCTCTTTTTTTTGTTATTTTTTCACTTTCTCAATGTCTGAAACTCCTGCTGTGTGTGTGTGTGTGTGTGTGTGTGTGTGTGTGTGTGTGTGTGTGTGTGTGTGTGTGTGTGTGTGTGTGTGTGTGTGTGTGTGTGTGTGTGTGTGTGTGTGTGCCTGTCTATCAGTTTATCTATCTATTCACTTATTAATCTTCATATGTCTATCAGAAAAGAGAGAAAAGATAAAAAGAAAGAAAACATCTGGAAAATACAGACTCAAGGGAGGAGGAGGAGGAGGAGGAGGAGGAAGAGGAAGGAAATGACTCACTCACTTCCACAGACATTCACTCCTCCTCCTCCTCCTCCTTCTACTCTACTCCTCCTCCTCTTCCTCCTCCTCCTCCTCCTCCTCCAGTTTACCTCCAACACCTCTCAAGGGGAAGGTAAGAGGAGGAAGAGAAGAGAAGAGGAAGACGAGATGAAGGAACAAAAGAGGAGGAGGAGGAGGAGGAGATGTGAAGAGATAGGGACAAAACGAGACCAGGAGGTGAAGAGGAAGAGAAACAAGAGACGTGGAAAAAGAGAAAATAGAGGAGAAAAGATTAAAAAAAAGGAGAAAGGAAGAAAGTAACAAGACACACTGGGAAAAGAGAGAGATAGGAAGAATATGAATGAAGGGAAACAAAAAGAAAAATAGGAAGGAGAAACATGAGAAAAAGATGACAGGAAAGAAAGAAAAATGGATGAAGGAGGAAGAGGACGAAGAGGAAAAAAGAAATTGCAGAAAATGATGGATGCAGAGAAGTAAGAGAGAAGAATACAACAGAGAATAAAGGAAAAACAAGAGAATGGGAGGTGATAAAGAATAAAAATGGACGAAGGAAGAAGTGGAGAAGAAAAAGGAGGAAAAAATATGGAGACAAAGCAATAAAAGAGAAAAATGGAGACAGAAGAAGAGCACAAGTAAACGGAGGAACAATAAACAAGAAAAGGAGAAAAATTTAAGACAACAAATAAAATGAATAAAAAGCGAAAAAAATGAAAAAAAAGACAGAAATGGAAACAAAATATAAACATACAGAGAAAACATGGAACGTAAGATGAAAAATAAATAAATAAATAATAAGAGGGAAATAAATAGATAAATATAAAAGTGACAGGAACAAAGTCAAATTATAGCAAAATAAATAAATAAATAAAAACAAAAGTAACTAGATGAAAAAAATTAAAGGATGAATGAATGAATAAATAAATTAATAAATACACAAACAAATAGAGATAGAAAGTAAATTATGACAAAAAAATATAAAGATGGAAAAGTGATTGAAAAGTGAAAAAGGAAGAAAATGAGGAATAAATAAAGTAATCAACTGAGAATTAGCTATGTAAATAAATAAATAAATAAATAAATAAATAAACAAATAAAATAAAGTTACATATAAATCACAAAAGGAATCAACATTTTTTTTTCAGTGTTTTATCATTTTTCATTCCTTTACCGTATTTCCAAATCCCCTCAGGTCATTTAAAGTAATCAGAGAAAATTACAATACAAATGTATATAAAAAAAAATAATACCTTGAATGTTACGCAGATTTA
>NC_087184.1:7430219-7435219 GCF_035594125.1 Scylla paramamosain
AAATTGTAATTAAAGTTAATGAGAATAACTACTCACGCACACACGCGCACATATTAACGCACACACGCACGCACAGAAGAAAAACATTGCTATCTCAGAAGTAAATATAAAGAAAAATAATTCATGTTTTCAAAAATAAATAAATAAGCAAATAAATAAATAAATTACTAGGTAGCTAACTAATTAACTAAGTAAATAAATAAAGAAAGAAAGAAATATATAGGTAAAAAATAAATGATTAACCAAATCTAACAAACAAACAAACAAACAAACAAACAAACAAACAAACAAACAAACAAACAAACAAACAAACAAAAAATAAACAAACAAAATCAAAACAAATCAAAACAAACTAAACCAACAAAAAAAACTAAAGCAACGAAAAAAAAACACCAAGCAAGAAAGAAAAAAAAAAACAGCAAGAAAAAGAAAAAAGAAAAAAACGCAGGTTAATTAAGATGAAGCAAACAGGTGAGGACAGGTGAGTGTGGTGCGTGCAGGTCCCCCCGCTGAGAGGACGCCCCGGGCACCACCTTGGCACCACTTACTGCCACTTGGGGATAATTGCCCCCCGTAAAATTAACTACCAGGGGAGAACACGAGCAGGGGGAGTGAGGGGGGGCGTGAGATGGAAGAAGGGGGGGACGGGGATAAGGAAGGAAGAGGAAAGAGTAGGATGATGATGGGAGGAATGGGAGAAGAAATGGTGAAAGCGTTTAGAGATGGAGAAGGGAGAGACAGGAGAGAAAGGGAGAGGGGGAGAAGGGGAGGAGGTGAAGTGGGTGAGGAAGGAGGAGAGAGGAATGGAGAGAAGGAATGGTAAGAAGGTTTAAGGATAGGGGATTGAGAGAGAGGGGAGGAGGAGGGAAAGGAGAGTTGGAGGAGAGGGAAAGAAGAGTTGGAGGAGAGGGAGAGGGAGGGGGAGGAATGGACAGAAGGAATGATAAAAGGGCTTAGAGATGGCAGGAGAGGGGGAGGGGAGAAGGGATGAGGGAAGAGGAGAGGGATGAGGGAAAGGAGGAACTAAGGAAAGAAATATAAATAGGTTTACGGATGGGGTAAGGGAGAGAGGTGGAGGGGTAAGGAGGAGGAGAGGATGATGGGTAATGGAGGGGAAAGAAGGAATAGGAAGGAGCACTGAAGGATGAAAGGGAGAGAGAAAGGGATTGGGAAGATGGAGGGGGAAATAATGATTGGGTAGAGGAAAGGAGGGAAGGGGGAAGGATGGAAGGGAGGGGAGAAAAGGGGACAAGGAAGGAAGCAAAGATGGATGCAGAGGGAAAGAAAGAAAGAAAGAAAGAAAGAAAGAAAGAAAGAAGGAAAGAAAGAAAGTAACGACATTCGAAGAGTTTGTAGTAAAATGAAACTATATTATTTGACATTAACTTCCTCGACTTCATTGCTATGTGTGTGTGTGTGTGTGTGTGTGTGTGTGTGTGTGTGTGTGTGTGTGTGTGTGTGTGTGTGTGTGTGTGTGTGTGTGTGTGTGTGTGTGTGTGTGTGTAAGTAATAATATCATAAACAATTATGAGATGTAACATAATCACACGCTTCCATGCTCTCTCTCTCTCTCTCTCTCTCTCTCTCTCTCTCTCTCTCTCTCTCTCTCTCTCTCTCTCTCTCTCTCTCTCTCTCTCTCTCTCTCTCTCTCTCTCTCTCTCTCTCTCTCTCTTTACATTCAGGTATTGGTGTGGTAATCAACTCACAAAAAAATGTCTGTCTGTATGTCTGTCTATTTTTGTCCCTGTCTCTGTCTGTCTGTCTCTGTCCCTTTCTGTCTGTCTATATGTCTGTCTTCATTCCTGTTTGTCTGTCCGTCTATTTCTATTTCTATCCTTGTCTGTCTATGTATCTGTCTATCTATGTCCCTGTTTGTCTATCTGTCTGTCTGTCTGTCTGTCTGTCTGTCTGTCTGCCTCTGCCATTCCTAGCATATCAGTCTATCTACCTATCAATTTAAGTCTTTGTGTGCTTCGTGGAAACTATAAGGGTTACATTTTAAGTTTTGCAAATAGACTAGAAAAGAAATAGAATCGAGAAGATATGTTTCAGAAAAAAATGTAAAAAAAAATCATACGCACATTTCAAATACCAATATCTTTTTTTTTTTTCTCTCTCTCTCTATCAATTTTTCCCTTTTCTTTCGTTATGAACTTTGTTTCCTGGATTTATCTTTTTTTTTATTTCCTTCCTTGCTTTCAATTTCTCCCATCTAAAAAATCGTTAATCCAGTGTTTTCATCTTTTTTTATTTCCTCTTTATCTAAATTTAGTATCTCTCTCTCTCTCTCTCTCTCTCTCTCTCTCTCTCTCTCTCTCTCTCTCTCTCTCTCTCTCTCTCTCTCTCTCTCTCTCTCTCTCTCTCTCTCTCTCTCTCTCTCTCTCTCATACAAACATTCATTTCATTTCCTTCAATCTCACTTCCTTCCTTCCTCCCTCCCTCAATATCTCATTCCTACTTCTCCATTCCACTCTTCCTCCCTTCTTCCTTCTCTCCTACTTCTCTCCTCCTTCACTCCGTCTCTCCTCTCCCACCACTCACTCAATGTCTCCTTTCTCACACCTTCCCTATTCCTCCATCAGTAACTCTTCTTTTTTTTCCCTTCTTCCATTTTTTTCTCTCCTGCTTTTCTTTCCCTCCTTCATTCCCTCTCCCACTCAATCAGATTCTCCAATACTCCCTCACTATCTCACTTTTCATTCCTTTTCATCAGCAGTTTTATTTCCTACTCCTCTTTCTCACTTCCTTTCTGACCTTTCTCTGCCTTCTTTCCCGTTTTTTTCCCCTTCCTTCGTTTTTTTTCCCTTTTACTTTTCACCTTTACATTTTTCTTTTTCATCCCTATTCACCATCAGTTTTATTTCCTCCTCCTGTTTCTCACTCCCTCTCTTCTCTTCTTTTGCCTCCTTCTTTCTTTTCCCCTCTTTTTTTCCTTCTTTCCACACTCTGCTTCCTTCCGTCCTTCGTTCTGGTTGGAGGGAAAAAAATCGGTCCCATTATCAGGGCATCTCAGGTTTGATTGGTCTTTGATACTCTCATCTTTGGCACCATTACGGAAAATTATACCTGATGGGCTGGAGACAGTGCCAGGAAGGAGTGCCAGAGGGTGCCAGAGGAAGGGCCAAGGGAATGCTAATGGCAGGCGCTAAGAAGATGGATCCCAGGCAGTGATATTGAGAGGATCATGGAGTGACGAAAGGGATGAGTGTGATTGGAGTGCCAGCAGAGTGCCAAAATGCAGTGCCAAGGGGGAAAATGGAGTGCCAAAAAGGAAAAAAGTGTCAGGAATTGAAGACTGGAATGCTATTAGTGAAAGATAAATCCGTGGCACTGTTTAGACAAGAAAGCACAAAGACTGTAGAGTGTCAACAGTGCCAAAGAGGAAAATACAGTGCCAATGGAGAAAATAGAGTAAAAAATTGGTGATTGGAATGGTATTAATGAAATATAAATCCCTGGCACTACTTAGAAAGGAAAGGACAAAATTATTATTAATGCCAACAGTCCCATAACAGTGGCAATGGTACAATAGTGAAGGAATTACAGATTGGAATACTATTGGAAGAGTATCAGTGGAAACAAATATTTACCACAATTTAGGGAAAAGAGAACAAGAAGCCGATTTGAGTGCCAATGTACAGTGATATAACAAATACAAATACAAACTGGTAGAGTTTCTAGGCTTTGTTGAAAAGTAAAATATGGCTAAAATGAAATATCATTATCTACTCACCGTTTCCATGAACTAAGAACAACATTATTTTAACACCCCACAAGTAAGTAAGGAACATATCTCTTCTCTATTATTAGATAAAAAAAAATTCAAGTTTAAACATTTTCTCAATTCTTTTGAAGGTGCAGACCTGGAAAGAAATACAACCATTTTTGCGTTAAAGTTACGTTATATTGGGTTAGATTAAGTCAGACTATGCGAGGTTAGGTTAGATTAGGTTAGGTTAGGTTAGGTTAGGTTAATTTAAGATACTTTAGATTACGTTACGTTAGCGTAGGTTAGGTTAGGTTAGGCTAAGACATGCCAAGGTGGGCCATGTGAAGTGAGGTGAAGTGCCACAGGAACGCTAATTAGAGAGGCGGCGAAGGTAACAGGTGAAAGAGGCATCAGGTGGAGGTGCCTGAAATACTTTGGCCTCGTTCCCAATTCCAAGGAAGGATTCCCGATGGTGGCGCTAATTGCTGGAGGAATCTGAGAGAGAGAGAGAGAGAGAGAGAGAGAGAGAGAGAGAGAGAGAGAGAGAGAGAGAGAGAGAGAGAGAGAGAGAGAGAGAGAGAGAGAGAGAGAGAGAGAGAGAGAGAGAGAGAGTAAATGTAAAGGAGAAAAAGGAGAAATGCAGGAGTCTTTCAGGAATGAGAAGATAAAAAAAAGAAGAAAACAGGACAAAGGGAACAAGAAGGAGAAGAAGGAGGACGACGAGGACGAGGAGGAGGAAGAGGAGGAGGAGGAAAACAGCAATCATGAAAAATGTCAGAAGTGGTATGATGAAGACGAAAGATACACACACACACACACACACACACACACACAAACATCCCCAACCGACCCACCCACCAACCCACACACACACACACACACACACACACACACACACACACACACACACACACACACACACACACAGATATCAATTAAGCACGCCAATAAAACTTTAGCAACCCACTAATTACTCATTTGAAGAGGCCTCGTGGACCCCTTGGAGATCTTGAAACAATCCCTAACTCCTTAATGACCAATTAGATGCGATTTTCCCCCGCCAGACGGAAGGAAAAAGAAGGGAAATAAAAAGCTCTTTGTATCAACCCGAGAGACAACTGATACTGTATAGAGAGAGAATAGAGAGAGAAGAGAGAGAGAATGGAGAGAGAAGAGGGCGAGGATCAGGGAGAGGGGGAAGGGGAGGGAATGTTGCGGAAAAAATGGAAGACAAAGAAGTAATGAAGATGATAATGAATGATGATGAGGGAGAGATGCAGGAGGAGGAGGA
>NC_087184.1:7440219-7450219 GCF_035594125.1 Scylla paramamosain
GGACTTTAATAGGACTTTAATTAATAGGACCCGTAATTAAAGGGCTTAAAATAATAGGCCTAATTAAAGAACTAGTAAAAACAGGAGTTATAGGAATTCAGTGTATAGGAATGCGGCTTCGAAAAACAAAACTTTACAGGAAGTGGGAATGATGAAACTTAATGAAACAGGATTCAGGAATGGGACTTAGGAATGGGACTCGCAAACATAGGACATTATAGGACTTAGGAATTGGTTAACCATTCTTGAAGAGAGAGAGAGAGAGAGAGAGAGGGAGAGAGAGAGAGAGAGAGAGAGAGAGAGAGAGAGAGAGAGAGAGAGAGAGAGAGAGAGAGAGAGAGAGAGAGAGAGAGGAAGTGAGTCAACAAAAATGCTCCTTCCATTTTCCGTCAATCTTCCCTCTTCTTCACGTCCTCCCATTTATTCTCCTCCTCCTCCTCCTCCTCCTCCTCCTCCTCCTCCTCCTCCTCCTCCTCCTCCTCCTCCTCCTCCCTCCTCCTTCTTCTCCTCCTCCTCACACTTTTCCTCTTCCTGCAATTATCTTTACGTGTGATTCACCGCCACCACTCACACACACACACACACACACACACACACACACACACACACCTGAAGCAGAGGAAAAAAGGTGCAATAAAAAGGACAGGTGAAGACCATCGGGTAATAAATGTTCTTACCTGTGTGTGTGTGTGTGTGTGTGTGTGTAGGGGTGGTATGGATGACTGCCCCACCCTCTCCCATCCCCCCCAAACACACACACACACACACACACACACACACACACACACACACACACACTGGAATCCGAATAAAACAATGACTGACGAGCACAACTCCCGGATCAAAGGTTTAGGCCCAGGCAAAAATTCACGCTCTGTTCAACTGTTTTCTTTCAGCCACTTACCCTTTTTCCCCCTCTTTTTTTCCCCAACCGTCCATTTTCCCTGCTTCCTGTTAGGGCTTGAATATTTTCCCCAGGGTCAATTGTTTTTTTTTTCTTTTTCCCCTAAAGTGACTATTTTCCGTTTCCAGTTGGTATTTGAGTATTTTTCCCGAGTTTATTTCTTGTTTTTTTTTCGTGATTTCGTTTGGTTTGTTTGGTTTGGGAAAGTTCTCTCTCTCTCTCTCTCTCTCTCTCTCTCTCTCTCTCTCTCTCTCTCTCTCTCTCTCTCTCTCTCTCTCTCATCTACCCATATTTTCTTTCCTTTCCTAAGCTTGTTTTATTTATTTTTCTCATCCCTTCTTTCTTTCCTTCTTTCCTTACTTCCATCCTTTCCTCCTCCTCCTCCTTCAACCATTCTTCCATTACAGTTTACCTCCCTTTCCTTTCATCCTTCCTACCCTTCTTTCTTCCTGTCCTTCCTTTTCCTTCCCTCCCTTTCCTCCTTTCTTACTATCTTCCCCTTCCCTTCCCAATCTTTCCCTCTGTCTTTCTTCCTCTTTTCCTCTCTTCCTACCCTTCCCTCCCCTTCCCTTCCTTTCATGGGTGACAATAATAAAAAAAAAAAGTAAAACGATGATACAGACTAGCACACTGTAAATTCAGAGGAGAGCTTATGGTGCGGGTGTCAACAAAGTGTCAGTGAGTGTGAATTTGGGAGGGTAGAGGTGGGGACACTAACCCTTACTGACCTTCAGACCGACTCCTCTCTCTCTCTCTCTCTCTCTCTCTCTCTCTCTCTCTCTCTCTCTCTCTCTCTCTCTCTCTCTCTCTCTTACAACCCGCACCCACAAAACACACACAAGATCCCAATGATAAAAATAACGACGATGACAATGATGATGCAGATGAAAAAACAACAAGGAATGAGATTAGACGGCCAAGCAATACTGAGAAACTTACAAATGCACAACCAACCCCATAAAAGCAGCGAGGTGGGTGCTGAAATTTTTACACAAACTCAAGGAGGAAATTCCAGGAGAGGTCAAGATGAGGGATGGGCAGCGAGTCACCTTGAGAGCAACACCTTTAACCCTTTCACTGTGATATGTAACAATGAACACCACCAGAAGTAATGAATGAAATCTTTAAAATCATCTGCATGAAAGAAAGGGACAGAAAAGAATAGATTTTCCAATTTCTGCCCAGTTTAAAGGTTGGAGGCGGCTGTAGAACAAGTAAAGGTGTCTCAGAGTGAGTAGTAATTAAGGAAAGATGTACCGAATAGCAATTAAAGAGTTAAAAACACTGAAAATTAATTACTATTCCAGCTATGCCAAAAAAAAAAGAAGAACAGGAAGCACTGGTTCTCAAATAGTGATGTATGAATGCAATGGACTCAGTAATCAGGTTGTTGTTAGTGCTGAGTCATTAGGGAGCTTTTAAAAGATTAGACAAATTTAAGAATGGTGATGATAGATGGAAACAGGTTATATTAGGTACAGGGGCTGCCACGTGTACGAAGGCCTGGTGAATTTTTGCAGTTTCCCTTATTTTTCTTTTGTTCTTTCTCCCATTAAGTGTATAACTGTCACACCTTCATCAGTCTGTCCCTCATCCTCGCCGGAGAGAAGACGTTATTTGTTTTTGTGAGTGAAGGAACGTGATTCGCTTCCAGGTTTCCACAAAATGTACAAAACATCTTGAAAACACCTTGAAAACACCTTAACAACACCATTAAATTTAAAACACCTTGAAAACACCTTGAAAACACGTTGAAAACACCTTAACATCACCATTACCTTGAAAACACCTTGAAAACACCTTAACATCACTAATACCTTGAAAACACCTTGACAACACCTTGAAAACCACCTTAAAAACACCAATACCTTTAAAACACCTTAAAAACACCTTGAGTGCCACCTTGGTACGACTGTTCACACCTTCTGTGAATAAACACCTGCACTGTTACCTGCGTTTCCTGTGCCCCTGCTGGTCAAGAGTCGAACATGGCGCAGTGAGTAGGATCAGGACAAGGCTGCAGTGGGTACGGCGCAGAATGGAGAAGCAGTTGGAGGCGCTGGCTGCCCTGCTAGCGCGACAGTCGGAGCAGAGTCAGGCTCTGCTAGCGCGACAGTCGGAGCAGAGTCAGGCTCGCGAGGAGCGTTTAACCCAGCTGCTGGAGAGAGTGGGGACACAAGCTCCCAGTCGCACCACGGCGAGCAATGAAGGCGAAACCACAGCCCGCAGCACGTCTACCCAGGGCGCGAGGTTCCCGACGTCCGCCACCATCATTCCTCACTTAACGGCGTCAGCATCTTTACGTGAGTTCGACACGTGGCGCCATAAGTTTGAAGGATACGTAACCCTCGCCAGGATAGACTGTCTCTCCCTGGCTGAGCAGAGGGCGGCACTCGCTGCTGTCCTAGACGACGAGTGGACCCGTACACTTCGCTACGGGATAAGCTTACCGAGAGACGCGGAGTTAAGAACCATCCTCGATGCAATGTGTGAGTACCTGCGAAGCCAGCGCAACATCATCATGGATAGAAGAGACTTCTACTCCCGCGTGCAAGAAACGCAAGAAGGTTTTGACGACTTTTTATGTGCTGTAAAGGAAATCGCCAATTTCTGTGACTTTTGCGACCAGTGCATAAACCATCAGCTGCGTGACAGAATTGTCGTTGGGACACGAGACGAAGTGGCTCTGAAACGCATGCTGGAAAACAAGAAACTCACCCTTGAAAACGCCATAGATATTTGCAGAGCATCAGAGAGCGCTAACCAGTGTAGTGCAGTACTAAGGGGCGGCTCTCACTCTTCGAGCCATGGTGTGAACGCTGTCTCGAACTACAGGAAGGGCAGTTTCGGGGGCTCAAGCCCCACGGGCTGTTATCGTTGTGGCAAAAATTGTCGCAGTGACAAAAGGGGATGCCAGGCAATAGATAAAGTGTGTCGTAACTGCGGGAAAAGAGGGCATTTTGCGAGTGTATGTCAGCAGACAGTGAGGAAACGACGAGGAGCTTCGAGGAGTTCCTCAACTGTCTCTCCTCATCGCGGTGCAGGCCCGAGGCGGGGAGCCAGTGCCAGTGTATACCAGCTCTTATCAGGCGTATACACAAAGACGGTGACGGCACGACCTGCGCCCCAGGTGCTCATTACCGCCACACATCCCGCTGGAAGAGACAAGATTACGTGGACTCCTGACTCTGGGGCCGAAACGACCGTTATTGGCCTCGACACGGCAACACTCCTTGGAATCCCGCCCTCCAGCTTGGCGTCCGCTGATGGTGATGGACTTTATGCTGCCGGTAATCACCCCCTCACCTGTGTAGGAACTTTCTCGTCGCACTTGCAACTGGGCGACAGGGAAGCTGAGACTGTTGTGAGCGTGGTGAAGGAGGTGAAGGGGGCGCTGCTTAGCTGGTACGATTCCATCGCTCTCGGAATCCTCCCCGAAGATTTTCCGGCTCAAATCCGACCGCTACGCAGGGAAGAACAGCGCACCGGCAACAGCTCCATCAAGTACCCGACCGCCTCGCAGCCACCTCTATCTACGCCCACAGAAGTGATCAGCTGGCCTCATTCCTACGACCCAACGCCACAGCAGCGTGCGGGGCACGCTGCTGCTGTGATCAAGGCCTTTCCCAGCGTCTTCGAAGCAAAGGAAGGTTTACGTGCAATGGCTGGTGGATCCATGGCCATCGAGTTGACAGACGATGCTCCAGTACAGGACCCAGTGGAGGAAGAGGATGCTGCTACTTCTGGTGACCTCGACCCTCTCCACTCAGCGGTCATCTCAGCGTTATCTGCCACCAATGAGGACGGGCGTCCGCTTAGCACCACTCCAGGATCAGACTGTGGAAATGGTACGTGCCGCAGCAGCAAGAGACGGGGAGTACTGCTTGCTCAAGAACGTCATCATCGAGGGCTTCCCTGATCATTGCCACGACCTCGATCACCGCTTGCGTACGTACTGGCCGGTGCGCAGTCTGCTGGCCGTAGACGACGACCTGGTGGTTTACGGGCCGAGGCTTCTTATTCCTCACAGCCTCCGCCGAGAAACACTAGAGCGACTCCATGACAGTCATCAGGGGATGGAGCGCACCAAGCGACGGGCCCGACAAACGGTGTACTGGCCTGGTATGGACAGAGACGTTGAGAACGTCGTTTCTGGATGCTCACTATGCCGTCCACTCCTACCAAGCCAAGCCAACGAACCTCTCTGGCAGGACACGGACACACCCAGCAGGGTGTTTGAGTCAGTTTCTGCAGACTACTTCCACGCAGCAGGCCGTACATACCTCGTGTATGTAGATCGCTTGTCTGGGTGGCCTCACGTGTCTGCATGCTCACGTCCAGCATCGGCTGATCAGCTCGTTCGTGTCCTTCGGGGTGTGTTCGCCGACACGGGCGTGCCTGTTCTCCTGAGGACTGACGGTGGACCGCAGTTCACTTCTTCATCGGTACGGCGCTTCCTGGCTCGATGGGGGGTGGAGCATCGTGTATCTTCACCTCATTATCCACGCTCCAATGGTCACGCCGAGGCAGCGGTCAAGTCCGTGAAGAAGCTGATCCTCACGACCACACAGCAGGGACACCTGGACGAGGATGCGTTCGCTCGCGGGTTGCTGGAACTGCGCAACACTCCGAGGGCGGAAGGGCGATCACCAGCACAAGTCCTCTTCGGTCATCCTATGAGGTCCTGTGTCCCGGCTCATCATCGCTCATACGCTCAGCAGTGGCAGCGCGCTGCTGATGAGTGCGACGCCAAGGCAGAGCGACTGAGGAAGAAAGCGAAACTTCGCCACGACGCGTCCGCCCGTACTCTTCCTCTCCTGCACCTCGGTGGCCACGTCGACGTTCAAGATCACACGACAGGCCTCTGGGATCGCCTGGGTGTCATCGTGGCTGTTGGGCGAAGGAGAGACTACCTCATCAAGATGGGCAGCGGTCGCGTGATGTGGCGTAATAGAAGACACCTACGCCCACACAGACCTCTTGCTCCCCTTCCTGTCGAGCAGCACACCGCTCATGGCGGTGCAGCGCTTCAGCATCAGGGTCACGAGGAACACCACCATCCCGGCAGCCCGGAGCATCAGGGTAACGGGGTACACCGTGGCCGAGAGCAACCAGAGCGTCGAAGCAGCCGACAGCGTAGGGAGCCGAGACGACTGCAGGTGCGGTGGCACCGTAGCACCTACGATTAGTCGTACGTGTTCATTGTACGCTGTGTTTGTTTTGTGTATATGTACCGTGTTTTCTGTACTTCAATCATTGTAACTTTGTTTCATGTGTTACGGTAGCCATAACAAAGATAAGGAATCTTCCTTATGTCTCGGGGGAGGTGTGTGGTTGTTAGCTAGTTGTGTGAACGAGTGAATGAGCGAGACTTGTGTGAGGCATGAATACGTGTATGAGTGAACGAGCTAGGCTTCAGTCATAAGTGTTAAGTTGAAGTGCGCGGCCTGGCGCCGAGAGATCACCTACCTCCAGCCTTCTGTTCACACCTTCTGTGAATAAACACCTGCACTGTTACCTGCGTTTCCTGTGCCCCTGCTGGTCAAGAGTCGAACATGGCGCAGTGAGTAGGATCAGGACAAGGCTGCAGTGGGTACGGCGCAGAATGGAGAAGCAGTTGGAGGCGCTGGCTGCCCTGCTAGCGCGACAGTCGGAGCAGAGTCAGGCTCGCGAGGAGCGTTTAACCCAGCTGCTGGAGAGAGTGGGGACACAAGCTCCCAGTCGCACCACGGCGAGCAATGAAGGCGAAACCACAGCCCGCAGCACGTCTACCCAGGGCGCGAGGTTCCCGACGTCCGCCACCATCATTCCTCACTTAACGGCGTCAGCATCTTTACGTGAGTTCGACACGTGGCGCCATAAGTTTGAAGGATACGTAACCCTCGCCAGGATAGACTGTCTCTCCCTGGCTGAGCAGAGGGCGGCACTCGCTGCTGTCCTAGACGACGAGTGGACCCGTACACTTCGCTACGGGATAAGCTTACCGAGAGACGCGGAGTTAAGAACCATCCTCGATGCAATGTGTGAGTACCTGCGAAGCCAGCGCAACATCATCATGGATAGAAGAGACTTCTACTCCCGCGTGCAAGAAACGCAAGAAGGTTTTGACGACTTTTTATGTGCTGTAAAGGAAATCGCCAATTTCTGTGACTTTTGCGACCAGTGCATAAACCATCAGCTGCGTGACAGAATTGTCGTTGGGACACGAGACGAAGTGGCTCTGAAACGCATGCTGGAAAACAAGAAACTCACCCTTGAAAACGCCATAGATATTTGCAGAGCATCAGAGAGCGCTAACCAGTGTAGTGCAGTACTAAGGGGCGGCTCTCACTCTTCGAGCCATGGTGTGAACGCTGTCTCGAACTACAGGAAGGGCAGTTTCGGGGGCTCAAGCCCCACGGGCTGTTATCGTTGTGGCAAAGATTGTCGCAGTGACAAAAGGGGATGCCAGGCAATAGATAAAGTGTGTCGTAACTGCGGGAAAAGAGGGCATTTTGCGAGTGTATGTCAGCAGACAGTGAGGAAACGACGAGGAGCTTCGAGGAGTTCCTCAACTGTCTCTCCTCATCGCGGTGCAGGCCCGAGGCGGGGAGCCAGTGCCAGTGTATACCAGCTCTTATCAGGCGTATACACAAAGACGGTGACGGCACGACCTGCGCCCCAGGTGCTCATTACCGCCACACATCCCGCTGGAAGAGACAAGATTACGTGGACTCCTGACTCTGGGGCCGAAACGACCGTTATTGGCCTCGACACGGCAACACTCCTTGGAATCCCGCCCTCCAGCTTGGCGCCCGCTGATGGTGATGGACTTTATGCTGCCGGTAATCACCCCCTCACCTGTGTAGGAACTTTCTCGTCGCACTTGCAACTGGGCGACAGGGAAGCTGAGACTGTTGTGAGCGTGGTGAAGGAGGTGAAGGGGGCGCTGCTTAGCTGGTACGATTCCATCGCTCTCGGAATCCTCCCCGAAGATTTTCCGGCTCAAATCCGACCGCTACGCAGGGAAGAACAGCGCACCGGCAACAGCTCCATCAAGTACCCGACCGCCTCGCAGCCACCTCTATCTACGCCCACAGAAGTGATCAGCTGGCCTCATTCCTACGACCCAACGCCACAGCAGCGTGCGGGGCACGCTGCTGCTGTGATCAAGGCCTTTCCCAGCGTCTTCGAAGCAAAGGAAGGTTTACGTGCAATGGCTGGTGGATCCATGGCCATCGAGTTGACAGACGACGCCCTCTCACGTGCTCCAGTACAGGACCCAGTGGAGGAAGAGGATGCTGCTACTTCTGGTGACCTCGACCCTCTCCACTCAGCGGTCATCTCAGCATTATCTGCCACCAATGAGGACGGCGTCCGCTTAGCACCACTCCAGGATCAGACTGTGGAAATGGTACGTGCCGCAGCAGCAAGAGACGGGGAGTACTGCTTGCTCAAGAACGTCATCATCGAGGGCTTCCCTGATCATTGCCACGACCTCGATCACCGCTTGCGTACGTACTGGCCGGTGCGCAGTCTGCTGGCCGTAGACGACGACCTGGTGGTTTACGGGCCGAGGCTTCTTATTCCTCACAGCCTCCGCCGAGAAACACTAGAGCGACTCCATGACAGTCATCAGGGGATGGAGCGCACCAAGCGACGGGCCCGACAAACGGTGTACTGGCCTGGTATGGACAGAGACGTTGAGAACGTCGTTTCTGGATGCTCACTATGCCGTCCACTCCTACCAAGCCAAGCCAACGAACCTCTCTGGCAGGACACGGACACACCCAGCAGGGTGTTTGAGTCAGTTTCTGCAGACTACTTCCACGCAGCAGGCCGTACATACCTCGTGTATGTAGATCGCTTGTCTGGGTGGCCTCACGTGTCTGCATGCTCACGTCCAGCATCGGCTGATCAGCTCGTTCGTGTCCTTCGGGGTGTGTTCGCCGACACGGGCGTGCCTGTTCTCCTGAGGACTGACGGTGGACCGCAGTTCACTTCTTCATCGGTACGGCGCTTCCTGGCTCGATGGGGGGTGGAGCATCGTGTATCTTCACCTCATTATCCACGCTCCAATGGTCACGCCGAGGCAGCGGTCAAGTCCGTGAAGAAGCTGATCCTCACGACCACACAGCAGGGACACCTGGACGAGGATGCGTTCGCTCGCGGGTTGCTGGAACTGCGCAACACTCCGAGGGCGGAAGGGCGATCACCAGCACAAGTCCTCTTCGGTCATCCTATGAGGTCCTGTGTCCCGGCTCATCATCGCTCATACGCTCAGCAGTGGCAGCGCGCTGCTGATGAGTGCGACGCCAAGGCAGAGCGACTGAGGAAGAAAGCGAAACTTCGCCACGACGCGTCCGCCCGTACTCTTCCTCTCCTGCACCTCGGTGGCCACGTCGACGTTCAAGATCACACGACAGGCCTCTGGGATCGCCTGGGTGTCATCGTGGCTGTTGGGCGAAGGAGAGACTACCTCATCAAGATGGGCAGCGGTCGCGTGATGTGGCGTAATAGAAGACACCTACGCCCACACAGACCTCTTGCTCCCCTTCCTGTCGAGCAGCACACCGCTCATGGCGGTGCAGCGCTTCAGCATCAGGGTCACGAGGAACACCACCATCCCGGCAGCCCGGAGCATCAGGGTAACGGGGTACACCGTGGCCGAGAGCAACCAGAGCGTCGAAGCAGCCGACAGCGTAGGGAGCCGAGACGACTGCAGGTGCGGTGGCACCGTAGCACCTACGATTAGTCGTACGTGTTCATTGTACGCTGTGTTTGTTTTGTGTATATGTACCGTGTTTTCTGTACTTCAATCATTGTAACTTTGTTTCATGTGTTACGGTAGCCATAACAAAGATAAGGAATCTTCCTTATGTCTCGGGGGAGGTGTGTGGTTGTTAGCTAGTTGTGTGAACGAGTGAATGAGCGAGACTTGTGTGAGGCATGAATACGTGTATGAGTGAACGAGCTAGGCTTCAGTCATAAGTGTTAAGTTGAAGTGCGCGGCCTGGCGCCGAGAGATCACCTACCTCCAGCCTTCTGTTCACACCTTCTGTGAATAAACACCTGCACTGTTACCTGCGTTTCCTGTGCCCCTGCTGGTCAAGAGTC
>NC_087184.1:7455219-7457719 GCF_035594125.1 Scylla paramamosain
TCTTCATAAACTCACTACCTATCACACAAAAACGGCTTAAGATTCTAATGACCTGTCTGTGTGTCCGTGCGTGCGTGGATCATCTAATTAAGTACCTGGGAACGGACGGGGGTCAACGTACCTGTCACCACAACTGTAGTTAATCTTTACCTGTGCACTGATCCCCTGAGCTTACAAGGAAAGATTATAGATATAACTCAGCATTACGTTCATGTTCTTTTAAATTCCTATCCTGGGTAACATATACTAACCTAACCTAACCTTGCTCTATTTTACCTGACTTTACTTTGAACTTTATTCGCTTTGCCTTACCTAACCTCACCTTACCTAACAACACAACGTTACCTAACTTGACCTATGCTTACCTACACTGACCTCACCTAACTTAACCTCACCTCACCTCACCTCACCTCACCTCACCTACCGTCCCGTAACCTAACCTAACCTAACCCTCACATAGCGTAACGTAACCTAACCTAACATTAGAGTCGCAAGATTAAGAGGAAAAATAGTCATATGAATAAAAGAGGGAAAAAATTATCATAGTATTAAAAGAGAGAGAAAAAATAAATAAAAAATCGTGAGAATAAACTGAGAAAAAATCCAGAAAAAAAGATGAAGCAACGCAAATTTCCCCTGGCCAGGTGTGACGAGTACGATCCGTGACGTTTTGAAATTGTGGCAAAGTGAGGCAAAGGGACACGAGGCGCGGGAGTAACTGAGGCGGCGAGGGAGGCAAACTTGAGCAGGCAGCGAAGTCAACCCAGGGCGACACCTCAAAGCCTTCCAATTACTGCCTGAAGAAGCCAAGGGAGGGGAGGGGAAAGAAGAGCCGCTTCCTTATCCACCTAAACACTTGTAAACATTGCACTGACAGGGGCTTATTAACACACACACACACACACACACACACACACACACACTCACACACACACACACACACATGGTTATACATACATACATACACACGAGGTCACAGGAGATAAAGGAGATATAAAGAGGAGGAGGATAAAGAGGAGGAGAAACTGGTCTTTATCTGTCTCATCTCTTATTCTTCTTTCTTCATACTCTTCTTGCTTTCTTCTCTCTTTCTCACTCGTCTTGAAAATAGTGAATATATTATTTTTTTTTTACATATCAGAAAAAATACTACTACTACTACTACTACTACTACTACTACTACTACTACTACTACTACTACTACTACTACTAACACTACTACTTCTACTACTGTCATTCTCTTTCTCCTTCTATCACGTTAATAAATTTGTATATCCTTGTAATTTCTTCTCATTTGTGTTTCTCCTATCCTCATCCTTTCTCTTCTTTCCTCCTCCATCTCCCTCCTTCTCCTCTTACAACTACTACAACCACCACCACCACCACCACCACCACCCACTCTACTCTCACGCTCTCCAAGTCTCACCCAGTCTTTCATGCTCACACTTAGCACCTCAAGGCACCTCTGCAGCGCCTACTTCGGGAGACGCTTCATTTCATTCCCTCTGAGTAAAGCCCTGGAGTTCCCTTTGCGACCCGGGGCTTCAATATGCATGGGTTCAAAGCTTCAGTCGTTCAGGGGTTCAGTGGTTCAGCCTCCTTTATGAATCCGAACCCTTACTCGACTCGCTTATTCGAACCAGGTGAGAAAGAGAATGAGAGAATGGAATGATAAAGATACATAGAAATAAACTAGAAAAGAGAAATTCATATTGGCCCAAGAGAGACGAACGAACGTAAGAACGAAAGAAGCTTCATCCAAACTAACTCGAGCTCCTCCATTGCTTCACTGCTTCAAAAGACTCGGCGCCAGAAAAGTCTCGTATGAAAAAAATTAATATAAAAAAGAAAGAACGATACATAGAAATAAACTATGAAAGAGAAACATTCCTACTGGCGAAAAACGAAGCTAGTAAGAACGAAGCTTCATTCCCACCCAGCTCGGACCGCTTCACTACTTCAAAAGGCTCGGCGGGGAAAAAGTCTCGAATCCCAACAGTCTTATGCAAAAGAGGTTACGATTCTTTATACATATGAATGCCTTCGCTCCTCCAGCAGGTAAAGGTATTCGTAAGAAACACACCTGAGCTTACCTGTACACTTCTGGCGCTCTATTGATACAGGTATATATATTTCTCCTTATTGGCAGCTGAGGGAAAAGGCGGAAAAAAGGGCTGGAAATAATATTGGCTCTGTTTCTTAAAAGGTTTTGTGTATTTGGGTATTTTTGTTCATGTGACTTTCAGGAAAGATTGAAGGCAAGATTGTGTTTTCCTTTTCTTCATTTCTATATTCATTTTTCCGTCTATTTATTTATTCCTTTCTTTTCTATATTGACTGGTTGGCTTGAGTTTGATTTTTTTTTTATTTCCTTTATCTCTTCTTTCAGTTGAGGTCGTGTGTTATTTTCTTGTTTCTTTCCTTCCTTCCTTCATTCACTCTTCGGTTCATTCCGTTAATAGCTGGACTTCTTTCTGTTCTTTCTTATATTCTTCCTTCC
>NC_087184.1:7462719-7467719 GCF_035594125.1 Scylla paramamosain
TCTCTCCCCTTCTCTTCCCACCCATCCTGTGACCTTCGCCTTCCCTCCTTCGTTCCCTCAGCGCCTCGGGGTACCTTCCTCCGCCCCCTCAGGCCCCTCAGACCAACGACCTCATACATCACGAAGGAAGACGCCAAGGACACATGAAGAAGGGCACAGAATTGGCAACACTGGGCAACACTCGCTACTCCCGACGGCGCGAGTTGGTAACACTGATAATTGGTCCGCACTGTATATGTCTGAAAGCAACATGTAGATTTTCTTTTTTCTTTTGCTTTTTTTTTTTTATCGAGGCACGCACATACACTTAAAAGGTGGTGGTGGTGGTGGTGGTGGTGGCAAAAGTATTAGTATATTGGTGATAGTAGAAGTGTAGTAGTAGTAGTTGTAGCAGTAGTAGTAGTAGTAGTAGTAGTAGTAGTAGTAGTAGTAGTAGTGATGGTGGTGATGATAGTAGTAGTAGTAGTAGTAGTAGTAGTAGTAGTAGTAGTAGTAGTAGTAGTAGTAGTAGTAGTAGCAGTAGAAGTAGCAGTAGTAGTAGTAGCAGTAGAAGTAGCAGCAGTAGTAGTAGTAGTAGTAGTAGTAGTAGTAGTAGTAGTAGTAGTAGTAGTAGTAGTAGTAGTATGTACGAAATAAATAGTAGATTAGTAGATAAGGCATGTGTGTGTGTGTGTGTGTGTGTGTGTGTGTGTGTGTGTGTGTGTGTGTGTGTGTGTGTGTGTGTGTGTGTGTGTGTGTAATTTTCTTCAGTCACGACCTTGAAATATCTCTAAGTACATGACCCTGGCTGCCTGAGGTCGTGAGGTCGCCAGGTCGTTTTTGCAATCTGTCGTTTTCCTTTCCTTTGTTGTTGTGTCTTTTGAGCGCGTCGAGTTCCGTTTCGTTAAATGTTTTCTTAACTTTTCGCTAGTTTTCGTAAAGCTGCGGTTTCTTTCGTTGAGTTTTCGTCGTTGTTGAGTTTTTTTTTTCGTTAAGCATTTCGTTCGTTATTATTTCGTTGTTATCTATTTTCCCCTGGTCAAATTTCCGTCTAATTTCGATATCGTTAAAATTTGCTTCGTTTTCTCTGACTTTCTATTGAGTTGTTAAATTTTCGTGTCTCTTTCGTTCAGTCCATACTGAGTCTCCGTTCTATTTCAGTTTCTTTTTCACTTTCGTTAAAATTTGTTTTCATGTTAAATTTCTGTTCCGTTATCGTTAAAATTCCCGTCATTTTCATTTTATTTCAGTCTTTCTTTCGCTATCGTCAAAACTTCCTTCCTTTTCGTTCAACTTCTATCGTCTCGTTCTCGTTCATCTTTCGTTTCGTTAACCTTCCAATCTCCTTCCGTTTTCGTTAAGTCTACATTATCATTGAAATTTTCTTCACCTTCCGTTTTGCTATCGTTGCAAAATTTCCTATCTTTTCATTCTATTTTCATCACCTTTCGTTTCGTTAACCTTCCAATTTCCTTCCGTTTTCGTTAAGTCTACATTACCATTAAAATTTCCTTCACCTTTCGTTTCGCTGTCGTTATAAAATTTCCTTCCTTTTCGTTCAATTTCTATCGTCTCTTTCACCCTCCGCTTTGGTCCTGCGCATGCTTCCCTGACGTGCCTTGCCAGCGCATGTTCCCAGACAGGTGTTAATTGCAGGTGTGTCTCAGGTAACGTCCCGCTGGTAATTTGCAATCGTGACCTTATCAACTTATTAATTTACTGGGTTATTGTCTCTTCCTCTTCTTCTTCTTCTTCTTCTTCTTCTTCTTCTTCTTCTTCTTCTTCTTCTTCTTCTTCGGTTAATTTTCTTCGGTATCATCTTATTAATTTTGTAAGTTTATTCTCTTTTTCTTTTTTATTCTTCTTAATCTCTCTTCACCTCCTCCTCCTTCTTCTTCTTCCTCTTCTTCTTTTCTTAATCTCTGTTCTCCTCCTTTATCATCTTATTATTTTCACAAGATCTTTTCTGCTTATTCTATTTTCCTTTATACTCTCTTCCTTCTCCTCATTCGCCTCATCTCGTTTACATCTCTTCCTCCTCCTTCTCTTTCTCCTATTTTTCTCTGCTCCTCCTCCTCCTGTAATCTTACGAAAGAGCGAGAGAGAGAGAGAGAGAGAGAGAGAGAGAGAGAGAGAGAGAGAGAGAGAGAGAGAGAGAGAGAGAGAGAGAGAGAGATAAACAACACATAACCAAGAGGAAAGACAGAGAAAGACAGAAAGAGAAAGACATAACAAGAGAGAGGGAGAGAGAGAGAAAGAGATAAGAGGGGAATGAGATTAAAAGGAACGAGAGAAAAACGAGAGAGAGGAGCAAGAATGAAGAGAGGAAGGGGAAGAAGGCAAGGGCGTTAAGAGGAAGAAGAAGAGAGAAAATGAAGGGGAAGGTCAAGTTAGATTTGCAACAAACTCCTCTTTTCGTCATACTGCCACTTAATTAAAACGGAAGAAGAGGTGAGAGAGAGAGAGAGAGAGAGAGAGAGAGAGAGAGAGAGAGAGAGAGAGAGAGAGAGAGAGAGAGAGAGAGAGAGAGAGAGAGAGGGGTACGAAACAGGATATTAAGAGAAGCTAGAAAAGAAGAAGGGGGTAGAAAGGACGACAAAGGCAAAGTTAGAAGATAATAGAAAGAACATGAATAGAAGAGGGTACAGTGTGATAAAAATAGGGATAGGAAGAGAGGAGGAATAAAGTACCCATGGAAGAAAAATGAATAAAGAGTAAGAGAGCTTTCTACACAATCTAATATCTCTCTACAGTTTCCCATAACACACACACACACACACACACACACACACACACACACACACACACACACACACACACACACACATGCTCACCCATATCCTTCCATCTTCAATATTCACCCATACAATCATCATAAATTTCCTCTCTACACTCACTCCTCACTCACTGTTTTTTCCCTCGTCCGCAAGTTTATTTCCACCCCCACAGGAAAGTTCTCACGCCCGCCAGTATCATCCTCTAGAGGCGAAGATAATTATTACCTCCTCAAGTTTCCCAAGCAAGCAAAAACATTCCCACGCTAAGTCAGAAATTCCCACGCCCGCCGAGATTTTCCCACGGTGTTGCCGAAAGCCATGTTGTTTTTTTTTCTTTTTTTTTCTCTCTCTCTCTTTCTAAACTGTTTTGATTCATTCCAGGCTAACTATCTCGACAGCTGACTGACTGATTATCTGACAAATAGGTCCTTAAATTACTGACTGAATAAGTAACTTGGCTAACAACTGGCTGACTGAATGACTTAACAGACTTCCTTATTGATCAGATTGGCTAACTTCTCTGACGAACTGACAGACTGATTCAAGAGCTTCCTGACGTTTGACTGACAGACTGACAGATTAACGAATGTGTTGTGCGGATGCTTGGCTGTGTGGTTGGTGCACTGACTGACTGGCTGACTGGCAAGCTGGGGGAGTGAATGACCGAGTGGCTGGCTGATGGGGTGACTGACTGACTGGCTGGCTGATTGGGAAGGCGGGTGACTGGCTGACTGGCTGTGTAGATGGTTGTTTAGATGACTGACTGACTGACTGACTGACTGACTGACTGACTGACTGACGGACTGACTGACTAACTGACTGACTGACTGACTGACTGACTAACTGACTGACTGACTTACTGACTGACTGACTGATTTACTAACTGACTGACTGACTGACTGACTGACTGACTGACTGACTGACTGACTGACTGACTGACTAACTGACTTACTGACTGACTGACTGACTGACTAACTGACTGACTGACTGACTGACTGACTGAATGGCTGGCTGGCTGGCTGACTGGCTGAGTAGGAGGGCAGGTGACTGACTGGAAGGTTATATGATTGACTAAACGAGTGAATGAATAATGAACTGACTGACTGAATGACTAGCTGATTGTCTTGCTAAGTAGTTAAATGACTAACCGGTGAACTCACTGACTAAACAACCAACTGAAAACTCACTGGCTAACTCACTGGCTGACGAACTAACTGGCTGACTGGACAAGGTGACTGGCGTTGTTCTTTTGTTCGTGGGAAGGTTAAAAGAACAATTACTGAGCCACTCCTCTTCTCTTCTCTTCTCTTCTCTTCCTTCCCTTCCCTTCCCATCCCTTCCCATCCCTTCCCTTCCCTTCCCTCCCCATCTCTTCTTCACTCGTTGCCTTTTCAATTTAACCTCTCCTCCCCTCCCTCTAATAGCAGGAGTAGGAGGAGGAGGAGGAGGAGGAGGAGGAGGAGGAGGAGGAGGAGGAGGAGGAGGAGGAGGAGGAGGAGGAGGAGGAGGAGGGCCCTTGAGCACCAGGAAATACCAAGTAACCACAAAAAAATTCTAACCTGTGATCTCTCTCTCTCTCTCTCTCTCTCTCTCTCTCTCTCTCTCTCTCTCTCTCTCTCTCTCTCTCTCTCTCTCTCTCTCTCTCTCTCTCTCTCTCTCTGAATAATAAGACTAATTTCACGTCACTTGTTGGTGTCTGTCTGTGTGTGTGTCTGTTTGGTTGCCTGCGCCACCTTGTTTACCTGTCAGTCTGCGTCCAGGTAAACACACACACACACACATGCACACACACACACACACAAACACACGCACACACACATACACACCTGGCATTCACAAACACGCCGCTAATTACAAACACAACACCTGTCCCTACTTGATCAATATGCACACAACACACCTGCCCACACACACACACACACACACACACACACACACACACACACACACACACACACACACACACACACACCTGCAATAACAAGACTGAGAGAGAGAGAGAGAGAGAGAGAGAGAGAGAGAGAGAGAGAGAGAGAGAGAGAGAGAGAGAGAGAGAGAGAGAGAGATAAATAAATAAATTAATTAAAAAAAAATAATAATAATAATAATAATAACAATAATAATAATAATAATAATAATAATAATAATAATAATAATAATAATAATAATAGAAATACAAATAAAAAGAAAAGTTAGAAGAGGAAAATTCGGAAATAAAAGGAAATTAAAACAGCAATAAATTTT
>NC_087184.1:7492719-7500219 GCF_035594125.1 Scylla paramamosain
ATGTCACGCCAATCTTTAAAAAAGGAAATAAATCTCTCCCAGTCAATTACAGGCCGATCAGTCTCACTTTAGTAGTGTGCAAGCTGATGGAAACAATAATCAGAAATAAAATTGTTAAATATTTAGAAGAAAATAAAATCATAAAGGATTCGCAACACGGTTTCAGAACCGAGCGTTCCTGCTTAACGAACTTACTAGACTTCTTTTATGAAGTATTTAACTCGTATGACGAGACAAAAGCTGTTCATATTATCTACCTTGACTTCCAGAAAGCTTTCGACACTGTTCCCCATAAGAGATTCATCAGTAAAGTAAAAGCTCACGGCATTGCCGGAAACACCCTGAAATGGCTGAGAGACTGGCTCTCTGACAGAAAACAGTGTTGTGATAAATGGAAAAGAGTCAGAGTGGCAAAAGGTAAATAGCGGTGTTCCTCAAGGCTCTGTACTAGGACCAGTACTCTTCATAATGTACATTAATGATATTGATGAAGGGATAAATTGCAAAATAAGTAAATTTGCAGACGACAACAAAATAACAAGTAGAGTAACGTCTGTGTCACAATGGCAGGAACTGCAGTGTGACCTCAATAAACTAATAAGCTGGGCAGAAAAATGGCAGATGAGATTCAATATAGAAAAGTGTAAAGTTCTACATATCGGAAGCAACAATGTTCAGGCGAGATATGTAATGAATAACATGCCACTGTCAAGCACTGATAAAGAAAAAGATCTTAGTGTCGTTGTGTCAAACGACCTAAAGCCAAGTCAACACTGCACAGAAACAGTAAAGACGGCAAATAAATTAGTAGGGTTCATTGGAAGAACCTTTGAATTTAAATAAGAAAAGGTTATACTTGCCTTATATAACTCACTGGTGCGCCCTCATCTAGAATACTGTGTACAGTTCTGGTCACCATACTACAAAAAAGACATTGAAAAACTAGAAAAGATACAGCGCAGAGTCACAAAGATGATTCCAAGATTGCGCAATAAGCCGTATGAGGAACGACTGGAAGAACTAAACCTATTTAGTTTAACAAAGCGCAGGATAAGAGGAGACCTAACTGAAGTGTTCAAAATTTTCAAAGGATATAGTAACATTGATGCACATAAATATTTTACCATTGATCATTCTAACCTAACAAGAAATAATGGATTCAAGATTATACCCAAACGTTTTAAATCCCACAAGGCAAAATATTTTTTTCTTTAATCGTATAGTAAATATATGGAATAAACTTCCTGCAGAAATTATGAACAGCAATACTACTGAATCATTCCAAAATAAAATAGACAAATATTTAAAAGCAAATCCTCAACAAGCTCTCTTCTTGTCCGAATAATTACTAAATTCACTAATAAACTCTTATTTTACAGTCACCAGTTTTAATATAAATTGTATTAACTTTCAGATAGGCGTATAGAGTTCACCGTAGGGTGAATAGTAGAACTTCCTTTCATCCTTTCCTATGAAAATTCCATGTCAGTTTTTTCCATACTGCATGGTATTTTTCCCAACTATTTCCATGCCAGCGCAAACTGGAGGGAGTGGTGGGTGGGGAGGAGCCTTCTGCTATGCTGTCCTATCTCTCTTCCCTGTAGCTAGTTAGAAGTAGTTACCAAACAGCCTTGCAAGGACCAAAAGGTCTATTGCTGTTTGGCTTTTCTTTGTATTCCTTTGTATTTGCAACACCACTAGTCATTCAAGCGAGAGAGAGAGAGAGAGAGAGAGAGAGAGAGAGAGAGAGAGAGAGAGAGAGAGAGAGAGAGAGAGAGAGAGAATAAGAGAGAGAGAGAGAGAGAGAGAGAGTGTGTGTGTGTGTGTGTGTGTGTGTGTGTGTGTTTCTGCCAATTTATTCTGATGTAAAAATAAAAGCAGTCAATTAAACTTTGGCGAAGAGAGAGAGAGAGAGAGAGAGAGAGAGAGAGAGAGAGAGAGAGAGAGAGAGAGAGAGAGAGAGAGAGAAAGGATCATCGGAAGAGTTTTAGGTTAAGCAATTTCACTCGTGCTAATTGCATTTCTTAATTCAATTTTACTTTCTCTCTCTCTCTCTCTCTCTCTCTCTCTCTCTCTCTCTCTCTCTCTCTCTCTCTCTCTCTCTGTCTCTGGTGAGTTTTGTGAAAGGAGAAAATGTGTTATGATTCACTTATCTCCTCCTTTTCATCCTCCTCCTCATCTTTCTTTTATTTTCTTCCCTCCTGCTTTTCATCTCCTCCTCATCTTTCTTTAATTTCTTCCCTCCCCTCCCCCTCTTCCTTTCTTCATCAGCCATTTTTCCAAGTTCTCTTTCTCATCTATTTCTGTTTAGTCTCATTTGTTCATTCTTATCTTTATTCTTCCGTTTATATTTCTCACTATTTTATTCAGCTTGTTTTATGTCTTGGAAGGAGAGAGAAAGGGAGAAAGGAAGGATTGAAGGAAGAAAGGAAGAGAAGAAGGAAAGAAGGAAGGAAGGAAGGAATAACGACGAAGACAAGAAAAGGAAGGAAGAGAAAGAAAAAGTGAAAAAGAAAAAAAGAAAGGATAACGAAGGAAGGAAAAGAGGGAAAGTTGATGAGAATATAGAACTTGTGAGAGAAAAGAAATAAGGAAGAGAAAGATGAAAAGGAACAAGGTAAGAAAGATACAATATTAAAATGAATAAATAAATAAATAAATGAAAAGAGGAGTAAAAGTTCTATAAAAATGAGAGAGAGGAAGATGAAAAAGTAACAAGGAAAAGAATCTGAAAATTAATGACGAATACAATTAGTAAAATAAATAAATAAATAAAATAAAATAAATGAATGGATGAATATACGAGGAGTCAAATTGATAAAAAAAAAAAAGAGGAAGAGGAAAACAAAAAGGAAGAAAGGGAAGAATGAAAAAAAGTGGAAACGAATAAAGAAAGAAAAAGAGATAAGGAAAGAAAGAAAAAAGAATGAAAAAAAGAAAGAAATGAAAAAATAAACAAAGAAAGACAAAAAATGTAAAAATCACGAAAATCAGAAGGAAGAAAGACGAAAATCAACAAGACGAAAAATAAAACAAAACTAAAACGAGTAAATAAATAAATAAATAAATAAATAAATAAATAAATAAATAAATAAGTGAAGAGTAAAAATGAAGCAAACACAGAGACATCTTTTCACGAGGAGAGTGTGAGCGTCAATGTGAATGTAATTATCTGCTTCATGAATCTCAATGCCCTGCTGATGAAGCTGCCTGTGGTATTACTGTTATTGTTATTATTGTTATCACTATCATTATTATTATTATTATTATTATTATTATTATTATTATTATTATTATTATTATTATTATTATTATTATTATTATTATTATTATTATTATTATTGTTGTTGTTGTTGTTGTTGTTGTTGTTGTTGTTGTTGCTGCTGTTGTTGTTGTTGCTGTTGTTGTTGTTGTTGTTGTTGTTGTTATAGTACTGCTGCTTCTTTCTCTTCTCTTTTTCTTCTTCTTCAGTATGACGAAGGAGAGAAAATACCAAGACGAAGAAAGGAAGAAAGGAAGGAAAATAAAAGAATAAAAAAGAGAGGATAAAGAAACAGAGGGGAGTTTACAAAAGAAGAAGTAGTAGTAGTAGTAGTAGTAGTAGTAGTAGTAGTAGTAGTAGTAGTAGTAGTAGTACCATCATCATCACCATCACCATCACCATCACTATCACATTTTGGTTTTTCCTATTCTTCGTTTTCCTCTTATTGTTTATCATTTCTTCTTTTCTTTTTCCTTTATTTTCCTATTTCTCTTTCATTTCTTTTCTTCTCTTCATTTTGTTGTGCATTTTTATTCTTCTATCCTTCCCTCTCCTTCTCCAACTTGTGTGTGTGTGTGTGTGTGTGTGTGTGTGTGTGTGTGTGTGTGTGTGTGTGTGTGTGTGTGTGTGTGTGTGTGTGTGTGTGTGTATTTGTAGTTCATGTGAATCTGGCCACCTGTTTCACGGGGATGATGAATTATGCACAGACACACACACACACACACACACACACACACACACACACACACACACACACACACACACACACACACACACACACACACACACACGTTAATATCTGTTCTTTATTCTCCCCCTTAAATACATCACTTTTTTTCTTTACCTTCCTTCTTTCCTTCTTCCTCCCTTGCTTCCTCCATTCGTCACTCTTAATATCTCGCCTTTATTCCCTCCCTATAAATTCATCACTTTTTTCACATTACCTTCCTTCCTTCCTTCCTTTCTTCCTTCCTTCCTTCCTTCCTGCCTTCCCCCTTCACTATCTCACCTGTGAAAAAAAAAAGAAATAAATAAGAATTAACATAAGACAATAAATACAAAGATAGAAGTCACACACACACACACACACACACACACACACACACACACACACACACACACACAAACTAATTTTCACACACAACTATCCACTGACTATCCACTAACTTTTATCTTATTTTCTCTTTTATTTCCTATTTTGAATTTACATTGCCAGTCTGAAAGAAAGAAAAGATGGAAGAAAAAGAGGAGAAGGAATGGAGGAGAAGAAGAAAAAGGATAAGAAAAAAGTAAATAGTAAATGGGAGGAAAGTAGGAAAGAGCAAGATAACGGGGGAGAGAGAGAGAGACAGAGAGAGAGAGAGAGAGAGAGAGAGAGAGAGAGAGAGAGAGAGAGAGAGAGAGAGAGAGAGAGAGATGATTAGAGGGAGACCTTTACCGTCTTTTAAATCAACAATGAGTAGTCAGATGATCTCTCTCTCTCTCTCTCTCTCTCTCTCTCTCTCTCTCTCTCTCTCTCTCTCTCTCTCTCTCTCTCTCTCTCTCTCTCTCTCTCTGAACACTCTGGTCTGAGATAGTAATGGCGAAGGCTCACCCCACCCACCTCCCCTTCCCCTCCACTAACACCTGTCTTCCACCTGCCCACCTTCCCAAGTCATGTTCCGCTCCAATGTTCCACTTGACCACTCCTTCTTCTCCTCCTCCTCCTCCTCCTCCTCCTCCTCCTCCTCCTCCTCCTCCTCCTCCTCCTCCTCCTCCTCCTCCTCCTCCTCTTCCTCCAACTCTTCCTCCAACTCCTCCTCCTTCAACTCCTTCTCGTCCTCATCCTCATCCTTCTCTTCGTCTTTTTACTCCTCTTGTTCTTCTTTCTTCGTCTTCTTTATCCTCCTCCTCCTCCTCCTCCTCCTCCTCCTCCTCCTCCTCCTCCTCTTCCTCCTGTCATACTGCCACTCTCAAACTTCAAAAAATGACATTGAGTGGTGGTGTAAGAGAGAGAGAGAGAGAGAGAGAGAGAGAGAGAGAGAGAGAGAGAGAGAGAGAGAGAGAGAGAGAGAGAGAGAGAGAGAGAGATACTGTCACAACACATATATCTGAACACAAAAATATAAAAGCCAAAAAAAGAAATAAAAAAAGAAAGATAAGAGGGAAAAAACTATCAAAGCGAAACAGGGAAGGAAGGAAAGTCTCGTAAATAAGGAAAAGGGAAAAAAGGAAGGAAAAGGAGCAACAAGAGGCCGTCTAAAGAGGATCAAATGTGCCCTGAGGGAAACATATTTAAGCCCTGTGACGCGAGACTCTTTAGCTGCCTCAGTGAGTCTTTGAAGGGGGAAAAAGGGGGGAAAAAGGGGGGAAAGAGAGAAAAGGGAGAGAAAAAGAGGAAAAAAACAGGAAAAGAGCGTGATTCTCAGATGGGAATGACTGGAAAATTACAAAATAACTAAAATAACATAAAAAAGACGAAGGAAAAAATGCAAAAGGGATGAAAAATAAGGGAGAAGAGCAAAAGAGCTTGCCTTTTTTATGGGAATGGTTGGAACATGATAAGGTAAGAAAAGACAAAAGGAAAGGAAAAAGAAAAAGAAAACTGCGTGATATTTCCATGAATATTGTGAGAACAGAAAGATTGGAAAAAAAAATGAGAGAGAGAGAGAGAGAGAGAGAGAGAGAGAGAGAGAGAGAGAGAGAGAGAGAGAGAGAGAGAGAGAGAGAGAGAGAGAGAGACGAGTGTTTGTCTGTTTGTTTGTCTGTTTGTTTACTTCCTCGCTGACGAATTGGATCACAAAATACACACACACACACACACACACACACACACACACACACACACACACACACACACACACACACACACACACACACACACACACACACACACACACACACACACAATACAAAACAAATGAAATAAAACCACAACAACTGAATAAAAGAAAAAACACACACGAACGGAGAACAGAAACTAAGAAAAAAATACGAAAAAGAACAAAAAACAGGAAAATAAACATAGAGAAGGAAAAAAGGAAAAAGAAAATTGAAAACCCAGTATTGTAGAAACTAAAAAAAAAAAGAAAAGAAAACGAGAAAAAATTTATGGGGTGACTTTGATTGCCTGAATATTTGTGTTTCTTTAATTAGAGACTTAGGAGGAGGGGGAGGAGGAGGACTCTACCGGACTCTTCTCCCGTCAAAGTGAGGTTACGTAAGATCTGGATGAGGAGAAGAAGAGGAAGAGGAAGAGAGAAGTAGAGAAGAGTAAAGGTCCAGTGATTTCTGTCTGAGGGCGTTCGTGGGGAAGAGAAAGGGAAAGAGGAGGAGGAGGACGAGGAGGAGGAGGAGGAGGAGGAGGAGGAGGAGGAGGAGGAGGAGGAGGAGGAGATAATATTAGGGTTTTGGAAGGGAACGAATGAGGAATGAGGAAGTACGTACACACACACACACACACACACACACACACACACACACACACACACACACACACACACACACACACACAGAAGGTGGAGGTGTTACGTGAGAGGTGGACTGATGGAGTGTGTGTGGAGAGAGGGAGTGTGGTGTTTGGTTTGCGTGTGTGGGTTGGGGTGGAGGTGGTAGTGGTAGTGGAGGAGGTAGATGACCCTGAGGAAACGCTAAGTAAACCATACACACACACACACACACACACACACACACACACACACACACACACACACACACACACACACACACACACACGTACAAAAAATCTCATGTGCGCAAATTGAGTGTGTGTACGTATGAGTGTTTGTTTACATAGCAAAGGTTGTGAGCGTGTAAACATACTTGCATGACTCTCTCTCTCTCTCTCTCTCTCTCTCTCTCTCTCTCTCTCTCTCTCTCTCTCTCTCTCTCTCTCTCTCTCTCTCTCACCTCATTTGCGTGCCTCCTTCCATCTCTCTTTTTATTATAACCCCTTCCTCTCTCTCTCTCTCTCTCTCTCTCTCTCTCTCTCTCTCTCTCTCTCTCTCTCTCTCTCTCTCTCTCTCTCTCTCTCTCTCTCTCTCTCTCCTTTCATCCCTTTGTTTCTTTCCCTTCCTCCCTCCTTCGCTTCATTGCTTCCTCTGTTTCGTGCTACACTCTTCTCTAAATATCCTTCGTCTATTACTGATAGAAAGGAGAGAAGAGAAGAAAAGAGAAGAGAACAGAAAAGAAGAGAAGAAAAGAGAAGAGAAGGGAAGAGAAGAGAAGAGAAGAAAAAAGAAGAGAGGAGAAAATGATGG
>NC_087184.1:7510219-7512719 GCF_035594125.1 Scylla paramamosain
TCCCTAGTTCCTTTGTCTTCCCTATTTGTCATCTGTCTTTCTTCTCTTTCCTGCTCACATTCCCCTCTCACACTCCCTCACTCTCCCTCTCTCCTCCCTACTCATTTTCTCCCTTTCCCCTTTCCACATTTCCTTTCTCTCTCTCTCTCTCTCTCTCTCTCTCTCTCTCTCTCTCTCTCTCTCTCTCTCTCTCTCTCTCTCTCTCTCTCTCTCTCTCTCTCTCTCTCTCTCTCTCTCTCTCTCTCCTTTCCATTCATCCCTTCCCACACTCCCTCCCACCTCACTGTCCTTCTCTCCTTTCCATTTTCCCACCCACCTCCCTCTCCCTCTCCCTCTCACTCTCACTCTCACTCCCACAGGCGTTCTCTCGGCATCGAATAGAAGCACAAACGAAGCAATGAAAATTCACTTATGCAGATTAATCAAGCCACTTCCCTTTAACTAGCTGCAGGTGTCCTCTGTCTACCTGTCTCTCTCTCCCCCTCTCCTCTCCCTCCCTCTCACTCTCTCCTCTCTCTGGTCCTGACGATGCTGCAGGGAGGAATCTGGTTTCCCTTTACAACGCTACACCGGGAATTACCTTGTGTTAGACGTGAGGTTCAAAACTGTTTATCTTTTGTCGTGGTAAATGTGAACTTTTCTCCACATATCAGGTTAGGTTAGGTAGGGTGAGGTGGGGTGCGGTTAGGGTTAGGTTAGGCTAGGTTGAGTTAGGTTAGGTTAGGTTAGGTTTAGTTAGGTTAGGTTAGGCTAGGTTGAGTTAGGTTAGGTTAGGTTAGGTTAGGTTAGGTTGAGTTAGGTTAGGTTAGGTTAGGTTTGGTTTGGTTTGGTTTGGTTAGGTTAGGTTTGGTAAGGTTAGAATGTATTAGGTTCGGTTAGGTTCGGTTAGGTTAGGTTAGGTTAGGTTGGGTTGGGTTGGTTAGGTTAGGTTAGGTTAGGTTAGGTTAGGTTAGGTTACTGCTGCGAGTTATACATCGCAGTCAAAGAGTTAATAATATATACGTTACAGACAGACACAATGACAGACTGACACACAGACAAGCAGACAGACATAAATGATGATACTGATAAAACATAAATGAAATAATAACAATAATAACAAAAGTAGACATAAATATGGTGGTAATAAAAGTAGAGAAAAGAATTAAAATAAAAAAAATACTGAGAAAAGTAGATCGTGATAAAAAAAAAGGTACAAAAAAATGTAAACGAAAAAATAACGACAAATAAAATAAAACGCGATAATTTTTTTTATAAAAAATTGAGAAAATATTCATCATAAAATGAGTATAAAAAAAATAAAAGTAACTAAAAAAATTTAAACCAGTACCTACTATGAGAGAAAAAAAGACAATAAAACAAAAACAAAAGAGTTAGAAAAATACACAAAAGAATTAAAAAAAAAAAAGGGTAATAAAAACAGGGCTTTAAGAGATGAAAGCCAGCGAGAGTTGCTTGGGCGAGGTAAACACAACTTTTATTTGGCCGTGTTTTCCTTTCCTCCCGACAGATGGCGCGCACTCGGCCCACGATGACAAACTACCTTCTCCTGTTTGTCCGCGCCGCTCCCTCTTTGATATTTTCCCCGGAATAGCCTCCTCTTATACCAGTCTTTGTTCCGCCAATGTTTATACAGTATTCTTTTTACTATCACCACGCTACGGTACCTGGAGACTCCTCGCTTGCTTCCTCTCTCTCTCTCTCTCTCTCTCTCTCTCTCTCTCTCTCTCTCTCTCTCTCTCTCTCTCTCTCTCTCTCTCTCTCTCTCTCTCTCTCTTGCTCGCTTCTCACAATAGGCATTTGTTTTTTCTTTTTTTTTTTTGTCTCTCTCTGCACCTTATTTTTCGTGTTTCCTGCATGTTCGATAGTTTTATTTTTTGCGTACGAGATTCTTCCTTATATAAGATGCTCTCTCTCTCTCTCTCTCTCTCTCTCTCTCTCTCTCTCTCTCTCTCTCTCTCTCTCTCTCTCTCTCTCTCTCTCTCTTTGTTGGTAGTTTTTTGTTGTGTACGATACTCTTCGTTATGCACGATGTTCGATTTTATACAATACTTTTTTCTTACGTACGATGTTGTCATTTGTTTTTATTTGACGGTAATCTTTTTCATGCACAAGTATTTTTTTTCCTCTATTTTTTTTTATCATTCCGTCTTCTTCGTCTACCCTCTTCTTTATCCCTTCATTTACCCTCTCCCTCCCTATCTTCTCCTTTCTTCATTTTCTGTATCTATTCCTTTACCAAATTCACTCCCATATACCCATTTCTTCCCTCTCCCTCGTGTACAATAACTTCCCTATCTGTACGACACTTCGGGACGAGAGGGCAGCGAAAGAAGGCTTATTGATTACCATTTTACTGCAACCCTCCCGCAGTACCCCATTCGCTTCTTTATTTATTTATCTATTGACTTTTTGCTCACTTGATAACATTACCGGGAAGGGAGAGGGGGAGAGGAGAGAGGAGGGTGAACATTCCTCTCCTCTTCCTCTTGTTTCTCAT
>NC_087184.1:7520219-7540219 GCF_035594125.1 Scylla paramamosain
CTCTCTCTCTGGAATGTTGAATAAAGCATGGAGTGAATTTTCATGTTAAATCTGAACTTTGGAATCGAGGAAAGATCATGCAAAATATTTCATGTCTGTAAATCCTCAATCATTTTAAAAGTTTATGGGGTGAATGGAAGGAACGGAAATTGAAATGTTTTGGTGTTTATGTAGTCTGTCTCTCTCTCTCTCTCTCTCTCTCTCTCTCTCTCTCTCTCTCTCTCTCTCTCTCTCTCTCTCTCTCTCTCACTCAGCATTTTTTTATTTTCTCATTTTCTTTCATTTTTCTTTCTTCCTTTTTCTTCCTTTCTCTGACTCATTCACATTTTTCTGTTTTTTTCTTTCTTTCGTTTCTTTTTTTCCTTCCCTTCCTTTCACTTTTTCCTTTCTTTTATTTTTGTTTTCTTCATCTTCAAATTTATTTTCTCTCTCATTTACATTATTCTTTATAACTCACTTTTTTATATTTTCATTATTCATCTATTTCTATTTCTACTTTTTTTCTCTTCAATTCATCTCGTTTATTTTCACCTTTTCTTTCTATTTCTTTCTTTATTTATTTATTCACTCATTTATCTCATCTCCATTTATCTATTTTTCTTCCTTTATCTTTCTCTGCCTTTTATTTCTTTTCATTTCATGTTTATTCTTTTTTTTGGGTTTTCTCTCTTTCTTCTTCTCTTTTCCCAATTCTTATATTTATCTTGTTTCCTTTGCGTGAGTTACTTCCATTATTTTGTTTCCGTCTTCTTTTCGTGTCTATTTCCCTTTCTTTACTCCTTCCTTCTCCTCCTCTTCCCATTCTTCCTCCATTATTTCGCTTCTGTGTTCTCTTCTTGCAGTGTTCCCATTACTTCTTCATTCTCTTCTTTATCTATCACACATTCCCTGTTTCCTCTTTCCTTCTTCTTTCCTCCTCCTTCTTTGCTGTTCTCTTGCACATGTTTATTATTTTATCATTTTATTCTTCCTCCTCTTTCCTTTTTTTCTTAATCGTCTGTCACTTTTTCTCTCTTTCGTTAATGGTTTTCTGTATTTTGTTTATTTGTAGACTTTCTTCTTCCGATTATTCTTCATATATCTTCTTTTATCATTATATATGTTGTTTTTCATTCTTCTTCTTGTTCCTTCTATTCCTGTCCTTATTTCTTCTCCTCTATTATTCTTTTGTCTTCTTTTCTTTTAGTCTCTCTCTCTCTCTCTCTCTCTCTCTCTCTCTCTCTCTCTCTCTCTCTCTCTCTCTCTCTCTCTCTCTCTCTCTCTCCTAGCTGAGGAAAATGGAGGAAGCCCAAGTCTCCTCCTCCTCCTCCTCCTCCTCCTCCTCCTCCTCTTCTTTCTCATTTCGTCTTCTTCCTCTTATTTATTTTAACTTCTACGCTATCTTCTCTTCTTCCGTCCTCTCCCTTCAATTTATGCTTTCATTGTTCCTCCTCCTCCTCCTCCTCCTCCTCCTCCTCCTCCTCCTCCTCCTCCTCCTCCTCCTCCTCCTCCTCCTCTTCCTCTATTCATCACTTTTTTTATCATGTATCCCTGTCACTCTCACTTTCACTTCATCACAGTCTCTCTCTCTCTCTCTCTCTCTCTCTCTCTCTCTCTCTCTCTCTCTCTCTCTCTCTCTCTCTCTCTCTCTCTCTCTCTCTCTCTCTCTCAACGGTGACGGACGGGCAATCAATCTTTTGTCACAATACGCGAGAGAGAGAGAGAGAGAGAGAGAGAGAGAGAGAGAGAGAGAGAGAGAGAGAGAGAGAGAGAGAGAGAGAGAGAGAGAGAGAGAGAGAGAGAGAGAGAGAGAGATTAGGTGAAAATTAATAAAGACAAACAGGTAAGATAGAAGAGAGAAGAGAGAGATGAGGGTAAAAGGAGGAAGAGAAGAAGGAATATAAAAGAGAGAGGAAGAAGAGAGAAGAAAAAGCATAATAAGCAAAATCAAATAGGAAAGAAGGAAAACAGAGGAGAGGGAAGGAGGATTTAATGAGAGAGAGAGAGAGAGAGAGAGAGAGAGAGAGAGAGAGAGAGAGAGAGAGAGAGAGAGAGAGAGAGAGAGAGAGAGAGAGAGAGAGAGTAAAGGGAGAGGGAAAAAGACATCAATCCAACATATCAATCCTCAGGGACACGTTTAATCCTTCAGGGAAAAAGGGAAAAAATGGAAAAGGGAAAAAAGGAGACATTAGGGGGAAAACATCATTGAATATCGTTTAATCTATTTATCTCACAAGTTTTCTTTTTTATTTCATTTATCTGTTATTTTTTTACACGACACACACACACACACACACACACACACACACACACACACACACACACACACACACACACACACACACACACACACACACATATCTATTAACATTATCTACCCTGAAATTCCACTTTATCCCTCCTCCTCCTCCTCCTCCTCCTCCTCCTCCTCCTCCTCCTCCTCCTCCTCCTCCTCCTCCTCCTCCTCCCTGGGCTAAACCCTAATCCCAAAACAGCCATGTACGTACACAAGTCTACATAAACGTACAGACACCTTATACCCCTCCCCTCCCCCACCTCCCCCTCCCCTCCCCCACCTTTAGAATTAGGGGAATGAGAGAGAGGGGAGGGAGAGGGCAGAAGGGAGAGGGGGAGACAGTTTGTGCTACTGGAGAGAGGGAGGGAGGAGAGATAGGAGAGGGAGATAAAGTAAGAAGTGAGAGAAGAGAGAGGAGGTTGGAAGGAGAGAGAGAGAGATAGAGGGAGAGAGAGAGAGAGAGAGAGAGAGAGAGAGAGAGAGAGAGAGAGAGAGAGAGAGAGAGAGAGAGAGTAATAGTGTTAAGAGGAGGGATGGAAGAGAGAGAAAGAGGGAGGAGGGATGGAAGAGAGAGAGAAAGAGGGAGGAGGGATGGAAGACAGAGAAAGAGGGAGGAAGGAGAAGGAAAGATGGTGAGTGTAAGGAAGGAAGGAAGGAAGGAGGGAAGGAAGGAAGAAAAAGAAAATAAAGAAGAGAAAGATGAGATAGTTTGAAGAGGAAGAGATGTGAGAAGGAAAAACAAGGATGAATGAAGGGAAAGAGAAAAGACTAAAAGAATATGGAAGGAGGAGGAGAGGAAGATGACGAAATGGAAGAAACAAGAAAGAAAAGAGAGAAAAATAGAGGAAAATTAGGGAAAACTGAAATGAAAGAGAGAGAAGAGAGGAGAAAAGATAAACGAAAACAATAAAAAGAGAGTAAAAAGAAGAGAATAAAACACAAATAAAAACAAATAAGAGAGAAAGCAAAAGAAAATAAGAAAGGGGAAAAACAAGGAAGAAATAAAAAGAGGAAAGGAAAAAGAGGAAGAAGAAAGAAAATTAAAGTACAAAAAAGAAGAGAAGATAAAGAAGAAGAGAGAGAGAGAGAGAGAGAGAGAGAGAGAGAGAGAGAGAGAGAGAGAGAGAGAGAGAGAGAGAGAGAGAGAGAGAGAGAGAGAGAGAGGAAAGAGAATGAGGGAAGTTGCAGGGGGTCAGGAGAGATAGAGATGAGCAAGAGGAGGAGGAGGAGGAGGAGGAGGAGGAGGAGGAGGAGGAGGAGGAGGAGGAGGAGGAGGCGGGGGAGCTCTCATGACCCCAGGCCGCCACGCAATGGACGGGAAGACTCGTAAAGAGGCCACTAAGGTAATTTATTCGAACAGGTAAAGGTAAGGAGCGGGAAGACCTACACGTGAGAGAGAGAGAGAGAGAGAGAGAGAGAGAGAGAGAGAGAGAGAGAGAGAGAGAGAGAGAGAGAGAGAGAGAGAGAGAGAGAGAGAGAGAGAGAGAGAGAGAGAGAGAGAGAGAGAGAGAGAGAGAGAGAGAGAGAGAGAGAGAGATGGGGGGGGGCAGTTTGTTAGAGGATAGTAGGATGAGAAAGATGGTTAGGTTAGGTTAGGTCAGGTCAGGTCAGGTCAGGTCAGGTAAGGTCAGGTCAGGTTAGATTATGTCAGGTTAGGTTAGGTTAGTATAGGTTAGGTTAGGATAGGTTAGATTAGGATAGGTTAGGATAGGTTAGGTTAGGTTAGGTTAGGTTAGGTTAGGATAGGTAAGGTCAGGTCAGATCAGGTCAGATTATGTCAGGTTAGGTTAGGTTAGGATGGATTAGGTCTGGTTAGATTAGGTCAGGTTAGGTCAGGTTAGGATGGGTTAGGTCAGGTTAGGTTAGATCAGGTTAGGTTAGATTATGTCATGTTGGATTAGATTAGGTTAGGTTAGGTTATTATTGGTCATGAAGAGGTTAGTTACAGTTTAATTTGATGTCCTTATTATTGTTATTGTTGTCGAGTTATGTAAGGCAATTAATTCCCTGATTGGTGCATTTCCTATCAAGGCTTATAAAGAGTGAATGCTGCAACTGTCATAGTCCCACAACACAACACTTGGGAAACGGCGCTGGCAGCAAAACAGAGAGTGGACGGTCGCTTGATGTAGTCTGTGGTTAGGTTAATCTTCTTGTTCTTTTTCTTTTCCTTTTTCCTCTTCTTCTTCTTCTTTGTCCTCTTCTTCCTCTTCCTCTGTTATATACGCTCCATTTTCTTCTCTTACTGCTCTTGTAGTTTTTTTTTTCTTTTTCATTCTCTTACAATTTTACTTCCTCCTCATCTTCGTCAACTTCTTCCTCCTCCTTCTCCTCTTCCTCTTCCTCTTCCTCTTCGGTCATCATAACATTTTCTTCTCCAACACTTCTGCTTCTTTTCGTTTAAGTTCGTCTTACTCACATTCCCTTCCTCCTCCTCCTCCTCCTCCTCCTCCTCCTCCTCCTCCTCCTCCTCCTCCTCCTCCTCCTCCTCCTCCTCCTCCTCTTCCTCCTAGTCTTCCTCGGACAGGTGATCCCGACAAACACCGACAATTATAGCATTATCAGCGTCTGGAAGAGGAAGGGGAGGAGGAGGAGGGGGAAGAGGAAGAGGAAAGTGAGAAAGGAAGGGAGAGGAAGAGAAATGGAAGCTTCAGGTAAAGGAATGGAGAAAGGAAAGGGTTAGATAAAATTTTCATCTCTTTTCTTCTTTTCCCTCTTCTCTTTTCCTCTTATTCCACTCTTCTTTACCTTTTGTTTGTTTTTATTTATCTTTTCCTCTTTCAACTTTCTTCTTTTTCCACTTCTCTTTCATTCCTTCCTCCTTAATACCATCCTTTTCTTTCTCCTTTCTTCCTTTCCTGTTTCCCCTTTCTTTTCCTCTCCATTCTTCTTCTACTCCCATTCTCCTTTCTTCCTTCGTTCCTATCATCCCAACTTTCTATTTTTTTTCCTTTACCTTCCTTTTCCTCATTCTCTCTCTCTCTCTCTCTCTCTCTCTCTCTCTCTCTCTCTCTCTCTCTCTCTCTCTCTCTCTCTCTCTCTCTCTCTATCTATCTATCTATCTATCTATCTATCTATCTATCTATCTATCTATCTATCTATCTCTCTCTTCATTTCCAGTCCTTTCCAAACCTCCTCTCTTCCCTTCCCTTCCCTTCAGCTCACTCTCCCTCCCCTTCCTTCCTCCCCTTCCTCTCCCTTCCTCTCCCATCCATTACTCGCTCAACACTTCACTGCTTCTGAGCTTCCCCGAGGCGCAACACACACACACACACACACACACACACACACACACACACACACACACACACACACACACACACACACACACACAATACAATACGAGATAGATGAAGGGAAACGCAAATAGAGTATAAAAAGAGGAAAAGGAAAGGAAATGAAGGAATGAACGGAAATGAAGCTACACGGTATATAAAGTTAGTTACATTTGTACAGGCAAAGATGAAAGGGTTAATTAAATTTCCAGGTAAGTATTGAAAAAGGTGGAAAAATTATAAGAGGTAAAAAATTATGGAAAAGTTGTTATTCAGTGTTCCAGAGAGAGAGAGAGAGAGAGAGAGAGAGAGAGAGAGAGAGAGAGAGAGAGAGAGAGAGAGAGAGAGAGAGAGAGAGAGAGAAATTAAGACTGTGTGTACGTTATCTTTCATCTTTTGATCTTATCGTTAATTTACTATGCCTCTCTCTCTCTCTCTCTCTCTCTCTCTCTCTCTCTCTCTCTCTCTCTCTCTCTCTCTCTCTCTCTCTCTCTCTCTCTAGGTAAACCTCAAAGAGAGTGCCTGAGGGAGGGGAAGAGAGAGAGGGAGAGGAGAGGGAGGGAGAGGAAAGGGAAGAAGCGATAGGTATGTCTGAGATGGCTGGTGAAGAGGAGGAGGAGGAGGAGGAGGAGGAGGAGGAGGAGGAGGAGGAGGAGGAGGAGGAGGAGGAGGAGGAGGAGGAGGAGGAGAAGGAGGGAATTGGATAGTCGAGTTGCTTCATGGAAAACGAGAGGTGAGGAACGTAACAAGAGGAGGAGGAGGAGGAGGAGGAGGAGGAGGAGGAGGAGGAGGAGGAGGAGGAGGAGGAGGAGGAGGAGGAGGAGGAGGATGAAGAGGAGGATGAGAAAGAAAAAATAACGAAACATTTAACAAACAAATATATACAAACTTTAAGAACACTATTTGCTTAACTATTGCTCTCTCTCTCTCTCTCTCTCTCTCTCTCTCTCTCTCTCTCTCTCTCTCTCTCTCTCTCTCTCTCTCTCTCTCTCTCTCTCTCTCTCTCTCTCTCTCTCTCTCTCTCTCTCTCTCTCTTCCTTTGCAGAACAAGTCAGGAGGAAAAAGGGGGAGAGAGAGAAACACGCCTACTCTGTTTATAAAGGGAATATATGATGAAGAAAGAGGAAGAGGAGGAGGAGGAAGAGGAAGAGGAGGAAAAGGAGGAGGAGGAAAAGGAGGAAGAAAATTATGGAAGATAAAGAGAAAGGATAAAAAAGGAATAACAGACAAGGAAGAAAAGTTAAAGTAGAAAGAAGAAAAGAAAAGACAGATGGGAGAAATGGATTAAAAAGAAAAAAGGAGGAAGAGGAATAAAGAAGGAAGAAGAGAGAAAAGAAAAAGAAAGAGAAGAGAGGGAGGTGAAGAAGGAAAGTAGGACAAAGAAGAGATGATAAAAACGTAAGAGGAAGAAGTGAGAGAATGGGAAACTAAACTAAACAGGAGAGAGAGAGAGAGAGAGAGAGAGAGAGAGAGAGAGAGAGAGAGAGAGAGAGAGAGAGAGAGAGAGAGAGAGAGAGAGAGAGAGAGAGAGAGGATCAACAGCAAAAATTAAGCAAAACAACTAAAGAAAACGAGAAAAGGAGAAGAGAGATGAGAGACAAAACAGACGAAGGGAAAGAGAGAAAGAAAGAAGAGAAGGAGAAGAAATGACAAGAGTAAAGAAGAGTCAGAACTGATCGAAAAATAATTAAATAAATAAATAAATAAAAAACAAAAAAAGGAATAGATAGGTCACACTGACATTTACACACACACACACACACACACACACACACACACACACACACACAGACTAGCGTAGCAGATTCAGACACCGGAAAAATAGGTAGGCCTCAAAGTTTTGTCCCTTTTATCTCCCTTGTTCTTGTTTTTGTTTTCATCTCAGCCTATCTGTAACTTGCCTGGCCTACGTGAACTTGGGCCACGTGTTTAGTAGTAGTAGTAGTAGTAGTAGTAGTAGTAGTAGTAGTAGTAGTAGTTGATGCTGCGGATGTAGTAGTAGTAGTAGTAGTAGTAGTAGTAGTAGTAGTAGTAGTAGTAGTAGTAGTAGTAGTAGTAGTAGTAGTAGTAGTAGTAGTAGTAGTATTTGTTGTTGTTGTTGTTGTTGTTATAAGTAAAATAATAAATAAAACCAAACTGCAAAATAGAGCAAAAAAAAAAACATAATCAAAAGATAAAAGAAAACAAATGTGTGTGTGTGTGTGTGTGTGTGTGTGTGTGTGTGTGTGTGTGTGTGTGTGTGTGTGTGTGTGTGTGTGTGTGTGTGTGTGTGTGTGTGTGTGTGTGTGTGTGTGTGTGTGTGTGTGTGTGTGTGTGTGTGTGTGTGTGTGTGAGAGAGAGAGAGAGAGAGAGAGAGAGAGAGAGAGAGAGAGAGAGAGAGAGAGAGAGAGAGAGAGAGAGAGAGAGAGAGAGAGAGAGAGAGAGAGAGAGAGAGAGAGAGAGAAGAAGAAGAAGAAGAAGAAGAAGAAGAAGAAGAAGAAGAAGAAGAAGAAGAAGAAGAAGAAGAAGAAGAAGATGATGATGATGATGATGAAGAAGAAACAAGAGAAAATATAATAATACAAAATCACACAAGACAAAACGAATAATCTCTCTCTCTCTCTCTCTCTCTCTCTCTCTCTCTCTCTCTCTCTCTCTCTCTCTCTCTCTCTCTCTCTCTCTCTCTCTCTCTCTCTCTCTCTCTCTCTCTCTCTCTCTCTCTCAAAAGTTTAGTTCTTTGTCTTAATTACCCCAAACAAAACTCACTAACTCGCCACTTTAATGTAACAAGGATATATAACACAATATTCCCCCCGACATGAAATATTGCCTGTATCATCTTTATGTATGCCAGTTTATGTATTTCCATTTTCTTTTTTATGTATTATTTAAGTATTAACTTGATATATTGCGTTTTTTTATTATTTTATTATTTTATTATTTCATTATTTTATTATTATTTATTATTTTATTACTTATTTATTTTTTATTTATTATTTATTTGTCACCTTTTTGGATCGTTTTTTTTATGTATTTTTCTAGGTATTTTGTGTATTTTCATTAATCTGTCATCTTTTTTCTGTTATCTCTATGTATTTTATGTGTAATGTGTGTATTTCCCTTAATTTGTCACCGTTTTTTGTATTATTTTTCTGTACTCTTCATCTATTCTTTACTTATTCTTCATATCACTTACTTTTCTATTATCTATATGTATTTTTTTCTATGTATTTTATGTATTTTCTTCACTTCTCACCCTTTATGTACACTGTATTCATATTAATTCTTTGTAATACTCCCATATACCACCTTCTATGCGTTATTTGGATGTATTCCTTATGTATGCTTCATCTTACCTTAAAACGTCACCTATGTATCTATGTCGTATTTTTGTATCATCCTAAAGTATGTATATTTTTTTCTAGTGTATTCTAAATGTCATCTTTTGAAATTACCTTCATAAATAACAAAGATAATATTGGATGACGGTTTGCCTGAGTCTAATTTAACTTCTAACAGACAGGTAGATGAAGGAGTGAAAAAATGTATGAGGTGGTGGTGGTGGTGGTGGTGGTGGTGGTGGTGGTGGTGGTGGTGGTGGTGGTGGTGGTGGTCGTTGTTGTTGTTATCGTTGTTGTTGAAGAAGAACATGATGAACGATAACAGGAAGAACAAAAATGAAAGAAACAAGAATAGGAAAAAAAATAAGAACAAGAAAACAAGAAAAGGAAAAAAAGAACAAGAAAAGAAGAAGAATAACAAGAGCGAGAAGGAAAACAAGAACGAAAAGAAGAACAGGAGGAAAAGAAGAAAAACAAGATGAACACGAAGAAAAAAAACAAGAACAAGAACAGAAACAACAACAAGAAAAACAAGAACAACAAGAAAAAGAAAAACAAGAAGAACAAGTGGAAAATAAACGAATAATAATAATAATAAGTAAAATAAAATAATGTAAATGAAAAAAGAAAAGACAAAAAGGGGAGAGAAAAAAAAAGGAAAGTAAAAGAACGGAAGGGAAAACGTAAACAGATGGAGAAGGAGGAAAAAGAGAAGAGAAGGAAGAAGAAAGAGGGAAAAATCATAGGTTAACTTGAAGAGGGTAGACAAGAGGAGGAAAAGAGGAAGAGAGGGGAGAAGAGGGGAAGATGACAGACTCTTGAGCACGATTCTTCCCTCTCCTTCTTCCCCTCACTTCCCTTATAGGAGAGAGAGAGAGAGAGAGAGAGAGAGAGAGAGAGAGAGAGAGAGAGAGAGAGAGAGAGAGAGAGAGAGAGAGAGAGAGAGAGAGAGAGAGAGAGAGAGAGAGAGAGAATACCATTCCACCTCTCCCCCTTGCCCTACCTTTAAACCCACTACCGTCTAATCGCTTTGCATACACACACACACACACACACACACACACACACACACACACACACACTCACCTGTGAATATGTTAATTACTATTGTCTTAAACTGCAACATTTAAGGAGGAGGAGGAGGAGGAGGAGGAGGAGGAGGAGGAGGAGGAGGAGGAGGAGGAGGAGGAGGAGGAGGAGGAGGAGGAGAACAAGAACAAGAAGCGAACACAAAAGACAAAAGTGAAAGTAATTTCTGAGAGAAAAAAACGAAACGAAAAACGAAAAAGTAAGAAAAAGAGGAGGAGGAGGAGGAGGAGGAGGAGGAGGAGGAAGACAAAAGCGAGAGTCCATCCCGGTCACCGC
The DNA here is from genome assembly GCF_035594125.1 of Scylla paramamosain. Lineage (NCBI taxonomy): Eukaryota > Metazoa > Arthropoda > Malacostraca > Decapoda > Portunidae > Scylla > Scylla paramamosain. Next base: position 7,530,455 of record NC_087184.1, read on the forward strand.
TTGCTTGTTGACACAGTAAATACACCTGAGGTAAGCGACCCCAGCAGCAGCAGCAGCAGCAGGAGGAGGAGGAGGAGAAGGAGAAGGAGAAGGAGGAGGAGGAGGAGGAGGGGTCAAAACCACAGAGGTCATTGCCAGAAGTAGGAAGAAGGGAAGGGAAGGGCGGACGAAAAATAGTACCAGACAAACAAGACGAAAAAAAGGAGAAGGAAAAAAGAGAGGAAGAAAGTGATGAGAATGTAATACGAGGCTTGGAGGAGGAGGAGGAGGAGGAGGAGGAGGAGGAGGAGGAGGAGGAGGAGGAGGAGGAGGAGGAGGAGGAGGAGGAGGAGGAGGAGAAGGAGAAGGAAGAGGAGGAGGAGGAGGAGGAGGAGGAGGAGGAGGAGGAGGAGGAGGAGGAGGAGGAGGAGAAGGAGGAGGAATGACAGGAGAGGACGAGAGTGGGGGAAGGGAGGAACGAAGAGAAAGAGGAACTGAAGAACGTGAAAAGAACAAAAATAAAGAAGAGTAAGACGAAAATGGAGAAAGGAAGGAGAAAAGAAAAGGAAGAAAACTGAAAATGGAAATATGACACAGAAATACTAAATTAAAGAGAAAAAAAGTAGATAGGAACAGACAAAAAAAAAAGAGAAAAAGAAAAAGAAAAAAAGATAAAAAGTGAAGGAAGAAACAGACACCAGGAGGAGGACTAGGAGTAGGAGGAGGAGCAGGAGGAGGAGGAGGAGGAGGAGGAGGAGGAGGAGGAGGAGGAGGAGGAGGAGGAGGAGGAGGAGGAGATCACCCTGGCTTCACCTCACGTCTGGAAAGTCATTCAATCCTGCAGCCACACGTCCTGGAAAAGACTCAGGAATCTGGAAGGATAATGGCGATGGATGGTACGAAATAGTACAAGAATGGTCGAAGAATATTTAAAAATTGTTCAGATATACGAAAAAAAAAAATGAAGAACTAGTATACAAATAGTCCAAAAAACACAAAAAATGGTACACAGTATTTAAAAATGGTCCAGATTATTACAAAAATGGTTGAAAAGAAAAGAAATGGTTCAAGATACAAAAAAATAGTACAGAAATACAAAAAATTGTCTTAAATAGTACAAATATTAACCAAAATACAAAAAAATCAAAATAAATAAAAAAACATGTCCAAAAATGGAAAAATGCTCGAAAATTGTACAAAAAAAGTCTCCAAAAATACAAAACAGATCCTGAAGTACAAAAAAAAATAGAGCGAATAATACAAAAATGGCAAAAAAAAATAAAAAAAATAATTGTCAGAAAAATACAAAAAATGCTCCAAAAATACAAAAGAATGGTCCGAAGTACAAAAAAGATGGTCGAATAATACAAACAAAACAAATATACAAAAATGCAAAAAAATGGCCCAAAAAATGCAAAAAAATATCAAAGAAATACAAAAAATAGTCCAAATTAGTGTAAATGTTAAAAATAGTTTCCAAATGGCCTGTAATGGTCTTCACACGGTACTATCTGGTATAAAATAGTCATGAAAAATGGCCAGAAAACTGCAACAAATAGGCTGAAACATTCTAAAACTATTTGAAACTATCTGAAAATGGTCTGAGATAGTCTAAATGGATGGTGGGCGGCCTGGAATAGTCACAGGTTGTCTCCAGTAGTCTTGCTTTCACTCAGGATGGTCTTAAATGGCCTTCAGTTACTAAAGAATACGTAAACCTCTCATTTCCTTTTCTCTCAGTCAAGTTGTATAAAAAAAAGTATTTCATTATTATATGTGGAATATTGCACGTGGATTTGAGTTTGAGTGAAATTTCCTCCTCCTCCTCCTCCTCCTCCTCCTCCTCCTCCTCCTCCTCCTCCTCCTCCTCCTCCTCCTGTCATTCCTTCCACCTTCCTCCATTCCATTCCTTCACTTCATAAATTCTTCTCCATTCTTCTCTCATTCCTCCACACCCTTTCCATTTTATCTCACCCTCCTCCTCCTCCTCCTCCTCCTCTTCCTCCTCCTCCTCCTCCTCCTCCTCATGCTCTTCCTCCTCCTCCTCCTCCTGCTTCTCATTCTTTTACTCCTGCACCAAAACACTCCTCCACATTCCTTCTCCTCTTCTCCAACACCAGAATCTTTCCTTCTCCTCTTCCTCTTCTTCTTCTTCTTCTTCTTCTTCTTCTTCTTCTTCTTCTTCTTCTTCTTCTTCTTCTTCCTCCTCCTCCTCCTCCTTCTCCTCCTCCTCCTCCTCCTCCTCCTCCTCCTCCTCCTCCTCCTATTCCCCCATTCACTCCTCATGTCACTTCTTTTTCCGAAATTCTTCTCTCGTCCTTTCTTTTTTTCCTCCTCCTCCTCCTCCTCCTCCTCCTCCTCCTCCTCCTCCTCCTCCTCCTCCTCCTCCTCCTCTTTCTCCTCTTTTACTTAAAGGTCCTACTTCGCCTCCTCTTCCTTTCCTCTTATTTTTATTGTTATTTCTTTATTTCTTGTTTCGTAACTTTCTTCTCTTTCTCCTTTTTCCATTTCGTTTGTACGTGTATTCTATTTCTTTTGTTGTTTTATTCTCTCTCTCTCTCTCTCTCTCTCTCTCTCTCTCTCTCTCTCTCTCTCTCTCTCTCTCTCTCTCTCTCTCTCTCTCTCTTCGTTTTTGTCATTTTCTCACATTCCTTTTCAATTGCATTCCAGTCTCTCTCTCTCTCTCTCTCTCTCTCTCTCTCTCTCTCTCTCTCTCTCTCTCTCTCTCTCTCTCTCTCTCTCTCTCTCTCTCTCTCTCTCTCTCTAATTGAAAAATGTAAACCAAGAAAATAAAAGTGGTACGTTCATGAAAAGAAAGAAAATAAGAAAATCGCACATAATTAAATAAAACGTGAAGATGAACAAAAAAAAAAAAAGAAGAGATCAAACATAAGAAACACAAACAAAACAAAAAATTAAAAAAAAATCATTGAAAGAGAGAGAGAGAGAGAGAGAGAGAGAGAGAGAGAGAGAGAGAGAGAGAGAGAGAGAGAGAGAGAGAGAGAGAGAGAGAGAGAGAGAGAGAGAGAGAGAGAGAGAGAGAGAGAGAGAGAGAGAGAGAGAGAGAGAGAGAGAGAGAGAGAGAGAGCACCAAAAACAAAGACGAAGAAAGAAAAAAAAAAAAACAAATAGACACACAAAAGATCAAACGGTTTCGTAAAACAAGAACAAAGAAAACGGGACATCAGACATACGTACATTGCCCCCCCTCCCGCCCTGCCCGCCCCCACCCCCACATCCCCCCCAAAAAAAAAGAAAACAACACAAATTTCCTTCCCCCCGAAAAAAAAAATCATATATATAAAAAGAAACACTAAAGAATTCATGAAAAGAAAACTCTCCCAATAAATAGAATCACTGAAAAACAAACTCTTCTTCTTCGACATCCAAAAAATTAAATGGGGAAAAAAAATTGAAACACTTAAATCCAAAAAAAAATCTTCCTAAAAAATATCTAAAAAAAAAAATAAAAAAAGAATCGCTAGGGAAAGAAATTACGCTTAAATAAAAACGCGCCTGAGTAATAATAATAATAATAATAATAATAATAATAATAATAATAATAATAACAATAATAATAATACATAAAAAACACAAAATTAACAAAAAACATCCCAAAATACCAATAACACAGATCCCTTCAATAAAACGTAAATTTATATATAAAAAAACAAAAACAAATACAAGCGAAAAAAAAAACACTGAGCAACGTTAAGATAAATAACATAAACAAAATAATACATAAATAAATAAACAACAACAAAAAACATTCAAAAATAATTCCCTTGAAATTCACGCCTGATATGAATAAAAATATAAATAAATAAAAATAAATAGAAATAAAATTAAAACAGAGCAAACAAAGAAAATCAAGGAAGATGAAAGCAAAAAGAAAATATAAAGACAAGAAGACTAATTAGAGAGAGAGAGAGAGAGAGAGAGAGAGAGAGAGAGAGAGAGAGAGAGAGAGAGAGAGAGAGAGAGAGAGAGAGAGAGAGAGAGAGAGAGAGAGAGAGACGCCACAACAGAAGCAATAAAAAAGCAAGACCAGAATAACTTATACTGCACCAAGTCTAAATACGAAGGAAGGGAGGGGGAAGAAAATTAATAAAGGAGGGAATAAGAGAAAATAGTGATAATGGGAAGGAAGAAAGCTATAGAGAAGATGGAGAAGATGCTTGCGGTGGTGATGCAATGTGATGGGAGGAGGAGGAGGAGGAGGAGGAGGAGGAGGAGGAGGAGGAGGAGGAGGCAGTGTATCTTAGAGCAAATCATCATAGCTACCATTCTCTCTCTCTCTCTCTCTCTCTCTCTCTCTCTCTCTCTCTCTCTCTCTCTCTCTCTCTCTCTCTCTCTCTCTCTCTCTCTCTCTCTCTGACAAATAGAAGACCCAAAGAGAGAGAGAGAGAGAGAGAGAGAGAGAGAGAGAGAGAGAGAGAGAGAGAGAGAGAGAGAGAGAGAGAGAGAGAGAATAACGGAGAGACAGATTACAAACAGAGAAAGAAGATAAGAAGGGCAAGGCAAACACACACACACACACACACACACACACACACACACACACACACACACACACACACACACACACACACACACACACACACACACACACACACACACACACACACACACACACACACACACACACACACACACACACACACACACACACACACACGATTTCGTCCGAGTACCGTCGACCTTTTCTTTTTTTCTTTCTTCCAGCTCTCTCTCTCTCTCTCTCTCTCTCTCTCTCTCTCTCTCTCTCTCTCTCTCTCTCTCTCTCTCTGATGGGTATCACAGGTAAATACGATGATGTTCATGAGAAAGAGAAGGAGGAGGAGGAGGAGGAGTAGGAGGAGGAGGAGGAGGAGGAGGAGGAGGAGGAGGAGGAGGAGGAGGAGGAGGAAGAGGAGGAGGAGGAGGAGGAGGAAGAGGAGGAGGAGGAGGAGTCAAATAAGAAGAAATTAGAAGATACTTTAAATAATTAACAACTAATAATAATAATAATAATAATAATAATAATAATAATAATAATAATAATAATAATAATAATAATAATAATACGAAGAATAAGAAAAAAAGGAGAAGAATAAAACAACAGCAACAACATCCCTCTCCTACACACACACACACACACACACACACACACACACACACACACACACACACACAACTCCACGTCATCCACCCTCCACATTCCACAACACCCCACCATCAACACTCCACACCCCCTCCACTCCCCCTTCGCATCACTCCTATCACGGTGGGTTTATTGTGGGGGAGTCAGCTTAGGCCTAAAGACACACACAGGCCCAGACACGTACATAGAGGCGTGTTTGACCCTTTGGGAGGAGGAGGAGAAGGAGGAGGAGGAGGAAGAGGAGGAGGAGATTTGGGAGTGGATGAAGGAAAGAGAGATGAGGAATGTGGAAAGAGAAAAGGAGAACATTTGGAAGATTTGCGAAGGAAGGAAGAAAGAAAGGAAGGAAGGAAGATAGGAAGGATATAAGAAAGGAAGGAAGGAAGGATGGAAGCAAGGAAAGAAGGATGAAAGGATGGAAGGCAGGAGCTGGTGAAGGAGTGAATAAAGAAAAGGAAAAAGGAAGGTCAAGAATTTTAGAAGGCAAGGGAAGGAAGGATGTTCGGGAGATATGGGATGGAAGGAAGGAAGGGAAAAATGGAAGAAGAGAGAAGCGAGTGAAGGAAGGAATGAAAGAAAGAAGAAATAGATAAAAAAAAAAACCATGACGATTTTCAATGTAAGAGAAGTAAGCAAGGAGAAAACAAGGAAAAGTAGAAGGACAGAACAAACTAAAAATTAAACAAACAAGAAGAAAAAGAAAAAAAGAAGGAATGAAAAAGAAGAAGGCATAAATTAAGAACAAAAGAAAATCAGTAAAAAAAAAAAGCTAAAAAGAAAGAAAACACATAAATACAAATCAAGCTGAAAGAAGACGACGAAGAAAGAAAAGGCAAGAAAGGAAGAAAAGGAAAGGAAGGGAAGAAAAGTAAGAGAAAAGAAGGAAAGTAAGGAAAGCAGGAAGAGTGAAGCATCTCTTGGTGGTGAGACAAGGAAAGAGATATTTTGTCCTTGATGTTCTCTGGCTAATGACTCGTGGTGTGTGTGTGTGTGTGTGTGTGTGTGTGTGTGTGTGAGAGAGAGAGAGAGAGAGAGAGAGAGAGAGAGAGAGAGAGAGAGAGAGAGAGAGAGAGAGAGAGAGAGAGAGAGAGAGAGAGAGAGAGAGAGAGAGAGAGAGAGAGAGAGAGAGAGAGAGAGAGAGAGAGAGAGAGAGAGAGAGAGAGAGAGAGAGAGAGAGAGAGAGAGAGAGAGAGAGAGAGAGAGAGAGAGAGAGAGAGAGAGAGAGAGAGAGAGAGAGAGAGAGAGAGAGACGGAGAAAGAGAGAGAAAGTAAACCGCGTGAAGAAGAATAAGTGAGAACAAAGGAGAAGAAAGGAGGGAGAAAGAAAGAGGGAAAGATTGCGTGCAAAGACGGGAGGAGGAGATGAGTGCAAAGGTATGTGTAGGAGGCCACGCACGCAGCCACCAGGAGGAGATGAGGTGGAGATGAGGTGGAGATGAGTGTGGAGGAGGTGGAGATGAGTGGAGGAGGCTGAAGTGGACGTAGGAGAGAGATTAATGTAGATATGTGGAGTGAGTGAGCGGATGGTGAAGGATCTCTCTCTCTCTCTCTCTCTCTCTCTCTCTCTCTCTCTCTCTCTCTCTCTCTCTCTCTCTCTCTCTCTCTCTCTCTCTCTCTCTCTCTCTCTCTCTCTCTCTCTCTCTCTCTCTCTCTCTCTCTCTCTCAGCTAAGCCTTAATTAACCTTTTTTCCTCTATGTGGACATAATTATCTCTCTCTCTCTCTCTCTCTCTCTCTCTCTCTCTCTCTCTCTCTCTCTCTCTCTCTCTCTCTCTCTCTCTCTCTCTCTCTCACGACGTGACTCATATTATTCAGTTCTTTTGTCTTCTCTTTTCTCAAGATGATGTGAAAGGAGGAGGAGGAGGAGGAGGAGGAGGAGGAGGTATAGTATCTTTGAACATGTTCCTTCGTGTTTTAAAGAGTGTTTAGTGATGTGTCTTTGTTTCCTCCTCCTCCTCCTCCTCCTCCTCCTCCTCCTCCTCCTCCTCCTCTACTTCCTCCTCCTCCTCCTCTTCTTCCACCTCTTCCTCCTCCTGCATTATACTTCTCATGCCTCGTAAATAAAATGTTGGGGGTTTTACTCTCTCTCTCTCTCTCTCTCTCTCTCTCTCTCTCTCTCTCTCTCTCTCTCTCTCTCTCTCTCTCTCTCTCTCTCTCTCTCTCTCTCTCTCTCTCTCTCTCTCTCTCTCTCTCTCTCTCTCTCTCTCTCTCTCCGTCATTTCCTTGAATTGTTAAAGTGTGTATGTTTGTCTGTGTGTGTGTGTGTGTGTGTGTGTGTGTGTGTGTGTGTGTGTGTGTGTGTGTGTGTGTGTGTGTGTGTGTGTGTGTGTGTAACAGATTGGAAATTTTAAAGGTTTACAATTCAGAAGAAAATATTGGAATGGAAAAGAGAGAGAGAGAGAGAGAGAGAGAGAGAGAGAGAGAGAGAGAGAGAGAGAGAGAGAGAGAGAGAGAGAGAGAGAGAGAGAGAGAGAGAGAGAGAGAGAGAGAGAGAGAGAGTCGTTCTGGGTTCATATACATAAATACAAAATATTGAAAGACAAAATTCACGATAGCTTGGCGGAGATGAGGTGGAGATGAGGTGGAGATGAGGTGGAGGTAAAAAATGGAGATGGTGTGGAGATAATAACTTTAAGATAGAGTTAAGAGGGAGATAAAATGGAGATGCAGTGGAGGAAAGGTGAAGATAAGTGGAGATAAGGTAATGTGGAGATGAGGTGGAGATAAGGTGGAGATGACCTTTTCCTCCTCCTCCTCCTCCTCCTCCTCCTCAACCTCTTCTTCTATTCTTTCGATTTACCTTCTTATCTTTCTTTATCTTCTTATTCATCTCTTACTTCTCTTTTTCTTATTATTCCCCTCCTTCTCTTCATTTTCCTCCTTATCTTTTTTTTTACTTATTCTCCTCCATCTCCTCTTCTTATTCTTCTCCTCCTTCTCCTCCCCTTTTCCTTCTCCTTTTCCTATTCTCTTCCTCTTCTCCTTCATATTCCTCTTCTTATTCCTCCTCCTCCTCCTCCTCCTCCTCCTCCTCCTCCTCCTCCTCCTCCTCCTCCTCCTCCTCCTCCTCCTCCTTCTCCTCCTCTTCCTCCTCCTCATCTTCCACTCCACACTCCACCTACCAACTCCACTCTCTCTCTCTAATCCTTCCGTAACAACCTCCACCTCGCCTGTCCTCTCCACTCTCCACTAACAAGGCATCCTCCCCCACTCCTCCATAGAGAATCCACTCCTCCACCAACACTCCTCCACATTCTCCACAGGCGTTCCACCCTCATTCCACATTCTTCCCATGCTCCACTTTGTCTCCACTTCTATCATCCATCTCCTCCTCTTCTTCCTTCTCTTCCTCCTCCTCCTCCTCCATCTCCACCGGAAGAAGATATGAGGTGGAAGAAAGGTGGAGGGAGAAAAAAGGAGAGAAGAGAAAAAAAAAAGAGAAAGAAGAGAGATAAAAGTGAGAGACGAAAGAGGAGACAGAAGAGAAAAGAAAGAAAGAGAAAATGAGATGAAGAGCAGAGGAAAGAAAATGAGGAGATAAAAGAGAAAAGAGAGGGTAGGTGGAAAAGAGATGGAGGAGAGAAAAGGAAAGGTAAAAGAGAAAAGGGAGAACAGAAAGACAAAGAAAAGAAAAAGACAAAAAGAGAAAACAAGAAGAGGAAAAAGTAAGAGTAAATGGAGAAAGGGAGAAGAGAAACACAAAAAAAGAGGAAAAGAGAAAGAAAAAAGGAAAGGAAAAAGAGTAGGTGGAGAAAAGGAGAAGAAAAAGAAAAATAAAGAGAGAAAAATAGAAAAAGAGAACAGGAAAGAAAAAAGAGAGTAAGTGGAGAAGAGGTGGAAGGGAGATCGTGGTGGACTGAAAACAACCACATTTTTCATCCACAATACAAGAAATGCAGTGTCTGGGTTCTCTCTCTCTCTCTCTCTCTCTCTCTCTCTCTCTCTCTCTCTCTCTCTCTCTCTCTCTCTCTCTCTCTCTCTCTCTCTCTCTCTCTCTCTCTCTCTCTCTCTCTCTCTTGCTTTTTCCCCGCAAGACGAACAAAGAATGCACTTTGAAAAGCCCAAAAGCATCAAATTTCCTTGCAATATCGATCTAGTGGTGGTGGTGGTGGTGGTGGTGGTGGTGGTGGTGGTGGTGGTGGTGGTGGTGGTCGTGTTATGTTGGCAATACTGTTACAGAGAGAGAGAGAGAGAGAGAGAGAGAGAGAGAGAGAGAGAGAGAGAGAGAGAGAGAGAGAGAGAGAGAGAGAGAGAGAGAGAGAGAGAGAGCGTATACGGGAGGAGGAGGAGGAGGAAAGGAGAGCATTGTACTGTTTCGCTTTGTGTTTGGAGTTGTGTGTGTGTGTGTGTGTGTGTGTGTGTGTGTGTGTGTGTGTGTGTGTGTGTGTGTGTGTGTGTGTGTGTGTGTGTGTGTGTGTGTGTGTGTGTGTGTGTGTGTGTGTGTGTGTGTGTGTGTGTGTGTATAACTGTTCGAAGACAGACGGGGAGAGAGAGAGAGAGAGAGAGAGAGAGAGAGAGAGAGAGAGAGAGAGAGAGAGAGAGAGAGAGAGAGAGAGTCAGGGCATCCCTCTAATGGCTTCTTTCAGTCCCTCACAAGCTCACAATCTCTCCTGAAGCTTTCCTCTCCCTGTTCATGAAGACGAG
>NC_087184.1:7542719-7545219 GCF_035594125.1 Scylla paramamosain
CGCCTTCCTCTTCTTCCTCGTCTTCTTCCTCCACCTCCTCCTCCTCCTTTCTTTCATATTCACCTTTCTCTTCCCCTCTGTTTACCTATCATATATTTTTGTTCCTCCTTCCTTTCTCTCTCCCTTCCTTCCCTCAGGCTGTTTCTTCTCCCTTTTCTCTCCCTCCCTTTCTTCTCTCCCCTTAAGCTCCCACGCTCTACTTTTTTTTCTCTCTTTCTCTTTCCCTCTCTTCCCCTTCTTCCTTCCTTCTTTCATCGTTATCTGCATTGTTTCCTTTTTTATCTCAGTTTGTTTGTCACGTTATGTGTGTTAGAGGGAGAGAGAGAGAGAGAGAGAGAGAGAGAGAGAGAGAGAGAGAGAGAGAGAGAGAGAGAGAGAGAGAGAGAGAGAGAGAGAGAGAGAGAGAGAGCTCAGTGACCATGAATTCCAACTTTACGCTCCAACCTGAAGATTAAAGCTCTCTCTCTCTCTCTCTCTCTCTCTCTCTCTCTCTCTCTCTCTCTCTCTCTCTCTCTCTCTCTCATACAACCTTACTCTTGTACTCTTTCATAGAACTTCTCTCTCTCTCTCTCCCTTCTTCCTCCTCCTCCTCCTCCTCCTCCTCCTCCTCCTCCTCCTCCTCCTCCTCCTCCTCCTCCCTTTTTCGTACTCACTCACAAAGGGTCAAAAATGCCTCCCTTCTCTCCTCCCTCCTCTCTTTCTTTTCTCCCTCTCCTCTCCCACCACTTACCATACTTTTACCTCAAAAAAAGAGAGAAAAAGTGAGAAAAAGAGAAAAAGAGAAAATTTAAAGATGGAGCCAATTTGAGAAAGTGGCTTGTTTGGTTTCTAGTTTCTCTCTTTTTATCTTTATTTTTTATTGGCCTTTTTTCTTTTTATCAAGATATTATTATGGGTGAGTTGGGAGTTTACATTTCTCACATAGAGAGAGAGAGAGAGAGAGAGAGAGAGAGAGAGAGAGAGAGAGAGAGAGAGAGAGAGAGAGAGAGAGAGAGAGAGAGAGAGAGAGAGAGAGAGAGAGAGAGAGGAAATCAAGAAAAAATAAAAGAAAACAGGCGGAAAATAAATAAAAAATGGATGAATGAAGATCTTAATGAATAGAAGACCCTGGGAAGAAAAAGAAAGTAAAAGAAAGAAGAAACAAGGGAACAAAAGAAAAGAAGGAAAGATAAAGAAATAAATTACAAATAAAAAAGAATATTCTCCAATAAGGAAAAGTTTGTCATTATCAGTAAAAATATTTCCGACTAAGTTTCCAAAAAAAAAAAAAAAAGTATTATATAAAAAAAACACGAAAATCCAAAATTATAAATGAAATATTGAAGACGAGGACGAAAATTTTCAAAAACTAAAAAAAAAATTTCCAGGGCAACAACTTTTCGCGAACTTCAGAAAAAAAAGAAAAGAGAAAAGAAAAAAGAAAAGGAAAATATTTAAATTGTGTTTTTAAGCTACGAAGAGAGAGAGAGAGAGAGAGAGAGAGAGAGAGAGAGAGAGAGAGAGAGAGAGAGAGAGAGAGAGAGAGAGAGAGAGAGAGAGAGAGAGAGAGAAGTATGGAAAAAAATAAAAAGGACAAAAGGAGAGGAGAAAGGAATGAGGAAAAAGGGAGAGGAGGAAAAGGAAGAAGAGAAAAGAGAGAAGGAAAAGGGAGAGTGTATATATATATCTCTAATTAAGTGCTGAGAGGAGGACATCTCTCTCTCTCTCTCTCTCTCTCTCTCTCTCTCTCTCTCTCTCTCTCTCTCTCTCTCTCTCTCTCTCTCTCTCTCTCTCTCTCTCACTGTCTCATACACACTCACATACTACATCTTGATATTAAGCCAGGGATCGGTATGCATATGAGATAGAGAGAGAGAGAGAGAGAGAGAGAGAGAGAGAGAGAGAGAGAGAGAGAGAGAGAGAGAGAGAGAGAGAGAGAGAGAGAGAGAGAGAGAGAGAGAGAGAGAGAGAGAGAGAGAGCAGGGAAATATACGAGTAGAGTCGTTCATCTCGTCTCAGCTCTCTCTCTCTCTCTCTCTCTCTCTCTCTCTCTCTCTCTCTCTCTCTCTCTCTCTCTCTCTCTCTCTTCCGCAGCTGTCGTTTTCTCCACCTTACGAGATGACTTTCAACTTTATCTGCGGTGAAGAGAAAGAGAGAGTAAGAAAAGAGAGAGAAAGAGAGAGATGAGAGAAAAAAAGAAGAGAAGAGCAAGGAAGAAGAAGGATGAGAAAAAGAGAAAAGAAAAAAGAGAGAAACAGGAAATATAAAGGAATGAGAGAGAGAGAGAGAGAGAGAGAGAGAGAGAGAGAGAGAGAGAGAGAGAGAGAGAGAGAGAGAGAGAGAGAGAGAGAGAGAAAAGAAGACAAGAAATAGATAAAAGGTGGAGGAGGAGGAGGAGGAGGAGGAGGAGGAGGAGGAGGAGGAGGAGGAGGAGGAGGAGGAGGAGGAGAAGGAAGAGAAAGGGAAGGAAATTTAAAAACAAAGGAAAAAGGAAGTAATCAAAAGCAGAAAAATGGATGAA
>NC_087184.1:7552719-7555219 GCF_035594125.1 Scylla paramamosain
CGACGCTTCACAGGCTCTTGTGGAAGTTATTGGAGTTTTTCAAGGATTTTTTTTTTCTAGTGATAGTTTTAATAAGGTCTAAGAGAAGTTACTATGGTTTTCAAGGATGTTTTTTTTTGTGTGTTTGTGTGTGAAGGTTTAGTGGAAGTTACTGGGTTTTCAAGTGTTTTTTATGTTTCTAATGATAGTTTAAAAGGCTCTGGTGGAGATCATTTCGGTTTTCAAGTGTGCTTTTTGTTTCTAGTGATAGCTTAACAGGCTCAAGCATACTTTACAGGGGTTTTCAAGAGTGTTTTTATGATCCTACTGATAATTTAATGGAAGTTTAATTAGAAGTCATCGCGGTTGTCAAGTGTGTTTTCAGCGATTAAGTAACATTAATGAGGAAAAAAAAAGTCACGAGAATTTAACCAATCATCTCATCATCTGTGTGACCTTTGAGAACAGTGCTGATGGGAGGACAAAGTGTTCAGGAGCACGGGGGGTAAGGAGAGTCGTCCAATGTAAAGCAACACGGAATCACTAACTCCACTGCTATTTTTCTCAGCTAACACTCACCACAGACGAGTGAGGAACCGGAGGAAATCACGTAAAAGTAAAACAGATAAAAAAAAAAAAAAAAAACGAGAGAGAGAGAGAGAGAGAGAGAGAGAGAGAGAGAGAGAGAGAGAGAGAGAGAGAGAGAGAGAGAGAGAGAGAGAGAGAGAGAGAGAGAGAGAGAGAGAGAGAGAGAATCCGAACATTTGAGCATTCATAGTCAATATATAATACAATACAGGATTTAGTTTTACTGCTAATGGCTAAGAGAGAGAGAGAGAGAGAGAGAGAGAGAGAGAGAGAGAGAGAGAGAGAGAGAGAGAGAGAGAGAGAGAGAGAGAGAGAGAGCACATGTATTTCGCATTTCATCGGCTACCTGTGGACTGGATTCTGTTCCGTGGATTCAGTTTCTTTATGACATTTGCCTAATTATTCATGGTGCCCTTTCCAAATAATTCACCAGCCTCAAACAGTGACATGATAACAGCGGGACAGACACACAGACAGACAGACAGACAGACAGACAGACAGGATGGCGTACTCGCGAAAAGAGGGCAGAAATTGATGTACTGATAAATGGATGATGATTATAAATTCTACTGTGTTGATTTTTTTTTTTTTTTTTTTTTTATTAAACGTGTATGAGTAAATGGGTGAGGATTCTAAACTTCTGAATTGTAGTGAAGTTTTGATTTGATGTGTATTTATTAACTGCTAATGATCTAAAGACAAGAAAAATAAGTAATGTTTGTTTTCATTTCGTTTGTGTGTTCTTAATTCCTTCTGCGCTTTCTTTCTTCCTACGTTTGTCTATCATGCGTTCTTGATTATCATTTACATTTTTTTTTCCTTCATGCTTCTTTTCCTATTAATTTTTCTTCACTTCCCTTCACTTCGTTTACTTTTCTTAACTTCTCCACTCACTTTCTTCTCTCGCCTGCCACGCGTCAGCACCGTTACAACACCCACATAAATAAACAACAAAAGTCACTGGTCCGTGCTCCTAAACGCTTCATTCTCTCAATAGGATTACTTTAACACGGAAATTATAAGTCGCGTTCTCACGGCTCTCTGGTTCTTAATCTTAAAACAATTCAGAGCTTTGTCCCAACTACATTTCAACACGCTCTGGTGGGAGTTACTGCACCCATTAAGAATGCTGTCATGATTGCAGTGAGAGGCTGACAAGGCTTCGCACCATCCATCAGAGAAAGCACCGATGAAATCTCAACTTATCTCCGAGGCCTTTGAAAATAATCCTCATATAAGTCCAGGCCATTTAAAAATATTAGCCATTTTTCCTACTGATGACGCGGAATCCTTGTTAAACTATCCCAGCAATCACGAACACACTTGAAGACGCCAATAACTCACACTACAATCTCCCAACCCTTTCACTGAGATATGCAACCAATCACAGCACTAAAAATAATGTATGAAAGAAATCTTCATAAGCATCGATAAGAAGGGAGATTAAAAATACATAATTACAATTCCTAACTAGTATAATTTATAAAGATGGCTATACTACAAGAAGAGAAGTTTCACAGTGATTAGCGATTAACCCTTTCACTCCTAAGGTCATCCTTCATTAGCCTTCCCAGTAGCGTAGAAATGGTTTGCGTCCGGACACAGGAGAGAAAAAGAGAAAACAGAAGGTTAATTTTGCTTTTCACGTTGCAGAAATATTAATGAGAGGTTAGCATAAAGTGTCTGATAAGTTATAGGCACTGAAGGGAAAAATTTGTTTATCAGTGAAAGAGCTAAGGGAAGATGTGCCTATAAGCAGCTGTAGGAATTGAAATAGAATGCACAGGACGCCAAACTCGAAACACGAACCAAGATACTCAAATTTCCCTCTTCTCTCTGATGGAAACCGGGGAAGTGAGAACATAAAAGAGAGAGAGAGAGAGAGAGAGAGAGAGAGAGAGAGAGAGAGAGAGAGAGAGAGAGAGAGAGAGAG
>NC_087184.1:7557719-7560219 GCF_035594125.1 Scylla paramamosain
GAAGAGAAACAAAAGGAAAAAAAGAAAGGGAAGGAAAGGAAGATGAAAAAAAGGGAGAGGAAAACAAAAGAAAAATAAACCAAAAAAGGAAGAGAAAGAAAGGCAAAGAAGGAAACGAAAAAGAGACAAAAGGAAAAGAAAGGAGACAATAGGATGAAAGTAACAAGAAAGAAGGAAAACAGAAAATAGGGAAAAAAGAAAACAGGAAAAAAGGAAACAGAAGGGAAACAAAATAAAGGAAAAAGAAAAGAAAAGAAGAAAAACATTAAAACAAAAAGGAAAAAGAAAGGAAAAAAGAAACAAGAAGGAAAAAATGAAAGTAAAAGAAAAAACGAACAGACAGACAGACAGAGCAGGAACGCAGAACCAAATGAAGAGAAGGAAGGTAACAAAAAAGAAAAGAAAAAGAAAGTAAAAGAAAGGAGAAAGAAAGGAGAGGGAGGGGAGCGGGGCAAGGCGGGGCTAACCACAGACTCACACCCAGACACACTCACACTGAACGCTGAAATGACGCAAAATTTTCCTTGACGCAGCAATTTTGTTCCATTTTCTTCCTCCCGAGGGTGTGAGGGAGAGGGAGAGTGAGAGGGAGAGGTAGAGGGAGAGGGAAAGGGAGAGAGAGAGAGAGAGAGAGAGAGAGAGAGAGAGAGAGAGAGAGAGAGAGAGAGAGAGAGAGAGAGAGAGAGAGAGAGAGAGAGAGAGAGAGAGAGAGAGAGAGAGAGGGAGAGAGGAGGGAGTACATAAGGGTGTGGAAAAGAGCATACGCGTGCAATTTTTTGACAAAGAGAGAGAGAGAGAGAGAGAGAGAGAGAGAGAGAGAGAGAGAGAGAGAGAGAGAGAGAGAGAGAGAGAGAGAGAGAGAACGAAAAGGAGACAGACAAACATACAGATCTAAACACACACACACACACACACACACACACACACACACACACACACACACACACACACACACACACACACACACACACAAAGAAAAATAAATAAAACACAAAAAAAGAGAAAAACAAAAAAAATACAAGCAGAGAGAGAGAGAGAGAGAGAGAGAGAGAGAGAGAGAGAGAGAGAGAGAGAGAGAGAGAGAGAGAGAGAGAGAGAGAGAGAGAGAGAGAGAGAGAGAAATGCACAGAGAAAATAGAGGAAGGACAGGAAACAGGAATAAAAATAATGAAGAAAGAGAGACAAGGAAGAGGGAAAGAAAATAATGGAATAAACGAGAGGGAACAACAAAAATGGAAGAGGCATCAGTTCAGAATAAATACGAGAATTGCGAAGGAGGGAAAGAGAGAAGAAAGGAAGGAAGGAAGGAAGGAGGGAAGGAAGAAAGGAAGGAAGGAAGGAAAGAAAAAAGAGAGGAGAAAAAGGAATAGATGAATGAAGAATGAAAGGAGAGATAATGCAAGGAAGGATTGAAGAATGGAAGGAAGGAAGGATATAGGAAGGAAAAGATGGAAGGATGGAAGGAAAACAGAAAGGAAGAAAGGAAAGATAGAAAAGAGGAAAGACAGGTAAGGAGGGACGGACGTAAGGAAAGTAATGAACGAACGAACGAAGGAAGGAAAAGGAAAAACGGAAGGTATGAAGAAAGAAAGGAAGGAAGGAAGAAGGAAGGAAAATTGCGAGAGAGAAGAATAGAAAGGAAGGAAAAGAAAAAGCTAAGGAGGAATATTAAGAAAAAGCACATGAATAAAATAGGGAAGAAAGAAAGAACAGAGAACGGAAAATAAGAAAAAAAACAAGAATGAAAAGAAAAGAGAAAAGCGAAGGATAAAAGAGCGGAAAGAAGGAACGAAGATAAAAGCAAAGAGGAGAGAAGGAAGAGGAGAAAGAGGAGGAGGATAAGGAAGAGAGGTGGAGGAGAAAATTGGAGAGGACACAGTTACGATGAAAGCGAATAAATCGATAGAGAGAGAGAGAGAGAGAGAGAGAGAGAGAGAGAGAGAGAGAGAGAGAGAGAGAGAGAGAGAGAGAGAGAGAGAGAGAGAGAGAGAGAGAGAGAGAGAGAGAGAGAGAGAGAGAGAGTGTATCAATAAGACTAATTTACTAATGTTACTTAGAAAGGTCAGAAAAAAATAAAGAAGAAATACTGGAGGAGGAGGAGGAGGAGGAGGAGGAGGAGGAGTGTCAGAGGTAAACGTAATAATATCCATGTCTTGTGTACAAAGAAAGAGGAGGAGGAGGAGGAGGAGGAGGAGGAGGAGGAGATGTCATTGTAAAGTTAATATTTCAATGTTTTCTTGTTTTCATTTCCTGTCTTCAGTTATTATTATTATTATTATTATTATTATTATTATTATTATTATTATTATTATCATTATTATTTTACTATTGTTGTCGTTGTTGTTACTTTTACTACTATTCTTATACTTCTCTTGTTCCTCCTTCACCTTCCTCCTCCTCCTCCTCCTTGATCTCCTCTACATTACGCTATTCTTAAAACACACACACACAGAGAGAGAGAGAGAGAGAGAGAGAGAGAGAGAGAGAGAGAGAGAGAGAG
>NC_087184.1:7567719-7570219 GCF_035594125.1 Scylla paramamosain
AAATTGATGATATATTCAGAGGAAATGGGAAAAAAAGAATATTAATAAGGAAAAGATAAAAATTGATTGCGGAAGGGGAAAAGGGGAAAAACTAGTGATGTATTGGAGAAAAATGAACTATAAGAGAGGAAAACAAAAACGAGAAGATCGAAAGAAAAGGGGAAAAAGAAAATGGAATAGGAAAACAGAGGTAAAGCTTAAGTAGGAAAGAAGAAAAAGGGGAAAACTGGTGACATATCGAAGGAAAATGAAAGAATAAGGGAAGGAAAGGGGAAAGGAAAGACGGGAAAGGAGATAGAAAAGAAGGAAAGCGGAAAAGGAAAGGACGTAACATAAACGAAGGATAAGCTAAAGAAGGAAAGCAGGATAACAACGAAACGAAGAAGAAAAAGAAAAGAAGAAAAGAAGAAAAAAGAAGAAAAAAATATAAAAAGAAGTAAAAAGAACAATAGGATGAAAAGAACAAGAACAAGAAGAACACGAAGAATAAAAACAAGAACAAGAACAAAAAAGGACAAGAACAACAAAAGAACCAACAACAAAAGAAAGACGATGCTGAAGAAGAACAAGATCAAGAACAACAATAACTACAACACAAGAAGAAGAGGAAGAAGAAGAAGAAGAAGAAGAAGAAGAAGAAGAAGAAGAAGAAGAAGAAGAAGAAGAAGAAGAAGGTGCAAGAGGCAGGGGTAATTAAACAGTGTTACTTATGCCCTAATTACCGTTCTGGAGGTGACATGATAAATTAAGGTGACGCACTGAACACTAACTACCTCCCTGAACGATGCATTGTGGAACTCAGCCTGGGTAATAGCGGATGTGTCAGACTGTATCGCTTGTTTTATTTTTGCATCGGCCAGAGATTGATAGGCGGTGGAGAGAGAGAGAGAGAGAGAGAGAGAGAGAGAGAGAGAGAGAGAGAGAGAGAGAGAGAGAGAGAGAGAGAGAGAGAGAGAGAGAGAGAGAGAGATTATTCCGCTCATTTAGTTGCATCGATTGATAAAATAAATGAATGGATGAATAAATAAGTGAATAAATCAAATGTTTTGTTAAGTGAACTAATGAATTTATTTTCTCTTTTTTTCGCTCCATTTTATGTCAGTTTTGTTTTTTTCGTTTATTGTGTGTTTTTTTTTTTTTTGGGGGGAGGGAGGGTAAATATACATGTACACATATATACACAAACAGACAGATACATTGTTAACAAAAGCACACACACACACACACACACACACACACACACACACACACACACACACACACAGTACACACCAATCGACGTACCTGTGTGTGTGTGTGTGTGTGTGTGTGTGTGTGTGTGTGTGTGTGTGTGTGTGTGTGTGTGTGTGTACCACCATGTCGTACGTACACACACAAAAAAAAAAATGAAGACAACCAGCAGCACCAGCAGCAGCAGCAGGAGGAGGAGGAGGAGGAGGAGGAGGAGGAGGAGGAGGAGGAGGAGGAGGAGGAGGAGGATGAGGAGGGACACGGAAGAAGTTAACGAAAGGACAGGAAAGGACAGAAGGAGAACAGTTTGAAAGAGGGGAGAGGGAAGGGGAGAGAGAGAAAGGGAGGAAGAGGGAGAGGGAGAGAGAGAGGGGGAGAGTGAAGGAGGGGAAGGGGAAGAGGCAGATAGCAAGGGCAGGGAGGGAGAAATGGGTGAGGGGAGGAAGGGGAGGACTGATAGAATATGACTGACAAGTTCCGGAGAGGAGGGGGAGGAGGAGGAGGTCTGGGGAGAGGAGAAAGGGAGGGAGAATGCTTGGGGAAGGAGGAGGGGAGGAGAGGAGAGGAGGGTTGGGGAATGTTGGGGAAGAAGAAGAGAATAATAGAGGACATAGGAAGGGCATAATGATAATGAAGGGGGAGGAGAAGAGAAGAAAGAGAAGAAGGAAATAGGGAAGCAGATAAGGAAGAAAGCAGATAAAAATAAGAATATGGATAAATAGGAGTGAAGGAGAATTACTGATGAATATGTTAATAGCAGGAAAAGGAGGAGGAGGAAATGGAGGAGGAGGAAATGGAGGAAGAATATAAATACACACAAATAAATGGAAATGAGGAGAACAACAAAAATAAATAATAATAATAATAATAATAATAATAATAATAATAATAATAATAATAATAATAATAATAATAATAATAATAACAATAATAATAATACCACCACCACCACCACCACCACTACTACTACTACTACTACTACCTACTACTACTACTACTACCACTACTACTACTACCACTATTACTACTACTGCTACCACTACTACTACTACTACTACTACTACTACTACTACTACTACTACTACTACTACAAGAAAGCAAACCAAAGAAAAGACAAAGAAGAAGAAAAAAAGAACAAGAAAAGAACATGAACGAGAACAAGAAAAAAAGTAGAAGAAGAAGAAGAAAAGATAAAAAAAGAAAGAAGACAGTAGGCCTATGAAGATACACAGCCTATCATTGGGGAAAAAATGGTAAGCCTACGTAATTG
>NC_087184.1:7590219-7592719 GCF_035594125.1 Scylla paramamosain
AATCTCCGTCTATCCGTTAATCTATCTACTTGTTTATCTATCTATAAATCAATTAATTTATGTAGGTATTTATCTGTCTGTCTATCTATCAGTCTATCTATCTGTCTATCTATATATTTGTCTGTTTATCTGTCTATCTATCTATCCATCCAAATATCAATCAATGAATCGATCTATCTATCTATCTATTTATCTGTCTTCCTGTCTATCTACTTATTTATCTATTTACTCTAATCTCCACCCATCTATCTATCTATCTGTCTATCTATCTACCTATCTATCTGTTTTGTCTCTGTTTTATCTATCTAGCCATCCATCTCTCAACCAATCAATCTATCTATTTATCTGTGTCTCTCTCTCTGTCTCTCTCTCTCTCTATTTATTTATCTATTTTCTTTTATATCTACCTACCTATCTACCTACCTGTCTACCTGCGATATATTAATTTTCCCTGTCAATAATCGCCCCCCTCCCTGTACTGTTCTGTCCAATTCATCAAGCCACGTGCTCTCATCACCCTGTCAATACACACCTGTCAACCCTTCAATCTGTGCATCAATACCTGCCCTGTCCACCTGCATTCATCTGTGTGTGTGTGTGTGTGTGTGTGTGTGTGTGTGTGTGTGTGTGTGTGTGTGTGTGTGTGTGTGTGTGTGTGTGTGAGAGAGAGAGAGAGAGAGAGAGAGAGAGAGAGAGAGAGAGAGAGAGAGAGAGAGAGAGAGAGAGAGAGAGAGAGAGAGAGAGAGAGAGAGAGAGAGAGAGAGAGAGAGAGAGAGAGAGAGAGAGAGAGAGAGAGAGAGAGAGAGAGAGAGAGAGAGTGTATGCTTTTTTGGGGGGGAGTGGGGCCTTTTCTGTTGCCTTATTTTTGTCCTTTTATTTTCTTTTTTTTTTACCTTTTCTGCTAATTTTTTTTTTTGTTCTTCTCTGTTGTCGTTTTTTGTTGCTTTTTTTTTGCTTTTTTTGTTTTTTTTTGGCTTTTTTCTGTTTCCGTTTCTTGTTGCCCTTTTGTTGCCAGTTTTGTTGTCCTTTTCTGTCTTTTTTTCTGTTGGCCTTTTTCCCTCTCTACAATTTTTCTTTTTGTCCCTCCTTTTTTTGTTTACTATCTTCTTTTCTATCTCTGTTTTCCTCTCTTTTCTTATTTACATTTTTCTCATTTCTGGTAATATTGAAAGCTGTGTGTCCTTTATTTCTTCCTTCTTTTTTTTTTGTTACCATTAACCCTTTAAGCACTAAGGCACCATATAAACACATATTTACAACCCTTCTTTTTTTAGTTACTCTTGACCTGAACTTCTTAATATACAAATAAATCATACATAACACAAGCCTTCCCTCCACCGCCTATCTGAAAGCTGGAGGTCTGACTAGTGATATTAATATACTACAAAAAGATGCTATTTATATGCAAAGCAGCCGGGCAGGTAACATTGTGGTGTGTGTTGTGTGGTGGTGTGTGGACAGGTGAGCCGAGCGGGGCCGCGCATCACTCATCTGGGCGCGAGTGACAGGTGAGAAAGGGAGTGTTTTATAATGTTATTTTACTCCCAAATGCCGGGAATTCCTTTATATATAACCACAAGAGAGAATCTGAAAGTCCTTTACATAAAAGAGTAAGCTTTCAGTGTGTTACAGTGAATAAGAAAGTGAAGAATGAAAGGAAACAGGAAAGACAGTGATAGAAAGATACTAACAGAATACAGAATGAGCGTAAACCACGAGGGTGTGATAAAGATAAATGAAAAATGAAAGGAATTGGAAGGGAATGATGGGAAGGGATGAATGTAGATTGGAAAAAGAAGGGAAAGGAAATTCGCTGGGAGGAAAAATACTGGAAAGAAGAGGGGAAACAAAGCAAATAAAGTAAGATTAATAAGAACATAAGGAATGAAGAAAATAAGGAAAGCATAATAACAGGAATGATGGGAAGAAAGGGATGAATGTAGAGTGGAAAAGAAACAAACAGGACATGAAGGGGAAAACATTGGAAGAGAAGAGGAAAGTAGAGAAAAGAGAGGAAACAGAGCAGTAGGGAAAGAGGGAAAGGATTGGAAGGAAAAAGGAAGGAAGGAGCAGAGGAAAATAAAGAGAGGAAAGAGGACAAGGTCGATGAATGGAAGAGAAGCGGAAACAAGAGAAACAGAGAGAGAGGAAAAGAAAGAAATGGGGGTAAAAAAAAGAAAAAAAGATGAAAAGGGAGGATGGAAGAGAGAGAGGAAAAAAAAGGGACAAAGACAGGAAGGAAAAGGATACGAACAGAAGAATAGGAAACACACACACACACACACACACACACACACACACACACACACACACACACACACACACACACACACACACACACACACACACACAATATTCCCCCTAGCAGTGAATGGGGGGGTTTTGCATTTTGTGTTCGTGATAACTGTATGATTTAAAGGCTCATTAACCTTCCCCCCATCACCCTTCCACCCCCAACCCCTCCATTCCCCCTCCATTTCACACAAGCCCCTACGTCATG
>NC_087184.1:7595219-7600219 GCF_035594125.1 Scylla paramamosain
ATGCCTTTCAAATACGTGTAAAAGTAATGAATCTATATTGATACGGACGATGCAATGTGGTCAGTCTTGGTTCGGGTGAAGTGAAGGAAGGTGTGTTTTTCTAAGTATCGTTCAAAGGCCCGCTGGTTCGCTCAGTTTCCTTACGAGTGGGTAGCGAGTGTTTAAGTTTGTGTGTGGCAGATTGGGAAGTTATGCAAGGGAGGGTAAGGTAAGATAAGGTCTCTCTCTCTCTCTCTCTCTCTCTCTCTCTCTCTCTCTCTCTCTCTCTCTCTCTCTCTCTCTCTCTCTCTCTCTCTAGCTGACTGACTGACTGATCGACTGAGTGATTCACCGACTGAATGACTGAGTGCGAGAACGAATCAATGAATTGACTGATGGAAATACTGTTTGTCTGGCTAAATGAAAAACAAAATGACTGACTGATTCACTGACTGACTGATTGATTGACAGAGTGACTCATCAAGTGAATGACTGACTGACTAAACTTCTCTCTCCCACTCCCTTCCTGCCTGAATAACTGACTAAATCTCTCCTTCCCTTCCCTCCTTCCCTCCCTCCCTCCACGCCACACCGTCAACCAAGAGAAGACGGAAATAATACCCCGCCCAGGTAAGATAGCCCAGGTGAGAAACGACAGGTAAGATAGGAAGAGCCAGACCAGGTAATATATAGGTGAGATAGGAAGAGCCAGACCAGGTAAGATATGGGTGAGATAGGAAGAGCCACACCAGGTAAGATAGAACAAGTAAGAGAGACCAGGTAAGATAGAGTAGGTAACACAGATCAGGTAAGACAGGAAGACCAGGTAAGGTAGACAAGGGAAGATCCGCCAGGTGAGATGGGAGGACCAGGTAGACTTAAGTAAACACCTGCCTCGGGGTCATTGCCGCTATTTGGCCCATACCTGTCCCGGCCAAACCTGTTAGTCGCACACCTACACCTGCAGGCCGCCCCTCCGCTACACCTACACACACACCCCGCGGAGCTCCACATATATGCTATCTGTTCTAAGAGCATAGTTGTGTACGGGCAGTGATGGCAAGAGAGAGAGAGAGAGAGAGAGAGAGAGAGAGAGAGAGAGAGAGAGAGAGAGAGAGAGAGAGAGAGAGAGAGAGAGAGAGAGAGAGAGAGAGAGAGAGAGAGAGAGAGAGAGAGAGAGAGAGAGAGAGAGAGAGAGAGAGAGAGAGAGAGAGAGAGAGAGAGAGAGAGAGAGAGAGAGAGAGAGAGAGAGAGAATTTCATGTCCAAGGAAATATTGACATGAATGAAAAAAATAAAGGAGATGCAAAGAAACGAACGCAAGGACGAGAGAGAGAGAGAGAGAGAGAGAGAGAGAGAGAGAGAGAGAGAGAGAGAGAGAGAGACTTTCACAAAGCCTCTCTATCATAGTGCTTGGCTCAGTCACAGGTCAATAACCCCCCTAAATCCCTCTCCCCCTCCCCTTCCCCTTCCCCTTCCCTTCACCTCCCCTCCCTTCCCCTCTCTTCATTCTATCCCTTCCCTGCCCTTCCATCCATCCCTCTGTTCTCTCTTTCTCTTCTCTTCCCTTCCCTTCCCTTCCTCTCCTCCTTTCCTTCTCTTACCACCCCCTTCTCCATCCCCCTGTTCTCTCTTTCTCTTCCTTTCTCTTCCCTTCCTCTCCTCCTTTCTTTCTCTTACCTCCCTCTCCTCCATTCCTTAGCTCTTCCTTCTCTCTTTCTCTCTTCTTCCATTTATCTTCCTTTACTCTCCTCATTTCCTTCCTTACCTCCCTTTTCTCCATCTCTCTCTCCGTCTATCCCTTCTCTTCCTCTTCATTCTCTCTTACCTCCCTTCTATCTTACTCTCCTTCCTTTCTTTATCTTCTTCCCTCGCTTTTTCCTTCCTTCCTTCCTTTCTTCCTTCTTTGCAAATCCTCCTTATCTTCCCGTTCCTGAATTCCTCCATGTCTCTCTTCTTTCCTCCATCCCTTATCTCTCTCTCTCTCTCTCTCTCTCTCTCTCTCTCTCTCTCTCTCTCTCTCTCTCTCTCTCTCTCTCTCTCTCTCTCTCTCTCTCTCTCTCAAATCCATTCACCAATCAGACTTAACCTTGAAAAAATAAACAAAAAAAGTAAATAAATAAACAATAAAAATTTGAAAATACAACCAATGATTTTTTTTTTTTTTTTTGCCACGGGAACCAAAAGCTTGTAGAAAACGGGCTTCGGGGAGAGGGGAGGGGAAGGGGTGAGGGGGGAAGGGGGAATGAGGAGGAATGAAGAGGATGGGCGTGAGTAGTGATGTAATAATAATGGTGATGATCCGGTTCTTGCTGGATTAGTTAATGGTGGTGGTGGTGGTGGTGGTGGCCATGGTTCAAAGAGAGAGAGAGAGAGAGAGAGAGAGAGAGAGAGAGAGAGAGAGAGAGAGAGAGAGAGAGAGAGAGAGAGAGAGAGAGAGAGAGAGAGAGAGAGAGACAGGATGAGGAGGAGGGCCAGGTATCAAGCACACACACACAAACACGCGCGAACACACACACACACACACACACACACACACACACACACACACACACACACACACCTGAGCTGAGAAGGCCAAGGGTAAATACAGGATACGTACATGTGTGTGTGTGTGTGTGTGTGTGTGTGTGTGTGTGTGTGTGTGTGTGTGTGTGTGTGTGTGTGTGTGTGTGTGTGTGTGTGTGTGTGTGTGTGTGTGTGACTTATGAATCAAACTGACCTTATTTACTTACTGACTGACGGACTGAATGGATGAATGAATGAATAATAAACTGACTGACTGACTGACTGACTGACTGACTGACTGACTGACTGACTGACTGACTGACTGACTGACTGACTGAATGAATGAATGAATGAATGAAATGACTGACTAATAGATTAACTGACTGACTGATTGACTGACTGACTGAAGAACTAACTGAATAGCTCACTTCTTTCCTTTTACTCACTGCACTGAAAAAAATAATAATAATAATTACTGACAGACTTATTGACTGACTGACAGGTTAACTGACTGAAAAGCAATATTGACGGAAAACTGGAAAGACTGCCTTGCAAGTCCAGACGCGGACCACGACTGGAAAGGAGGAGGAGGAGGAGGAGGAGGAGGAGGAAGAAGAAGAGAAATGCCAACCAACAGCTTTTTGCAAGTCCGTTCAGAGGAAGAGGAGGAGGAGGAGGAGGAGGAGGAAGGTAAGGAAGGGAAGGAAAGGAGAGGAGAGAAGACAAGGGAATAAGGAGGCAGGGTACAAGTTAAAGGAGAATGAATAATGAAGGAAGAGAAGGAGGAGGAAGAAGAAGAAGAAGAGGAGGAGGGAGGAGGAAAGAAGATAAACAAAGGTGGGTGTAAACAGAAAGAAGAAGAAGGAGGAGGAGGAGAAGGAGGAAGAGGAAGATACAAGGACAAGAAGACTCAAGAGGAAGAAAGAAGGATAAGAGAGAGAGAGAGAGAGAGAGAGAGAGAGAGAGAGAGAGAGAGAGAGAGAGAGAGAGAGAGAGAGAGAGAGAGAGAGAGAGAGAGAGAGAGAGAGAGAGAGAGGTATGAGGAAGAAAATATGAGAAAATGTTTGAAGGAAATTATATAAGGAAAAACCGGTTACGTATACTTACACACACACACACACACACACACACACACACACACACACACACACACACACATACAAGGTAGAGGAATGAGGAAAAGGAAAAAAATAATTACTTCTTAATTTTCTATCCTTCTTCCTTTCTTTCTTCTAGTTCTCTCCATCCTTCCTTTTCCTCTCACTTTCTCTCCCTCCCAATTAGTTTCTTATATCCTCCTCTTCCTCCTCCTCCTCCTCCCAAGCAAACAGGTAAACTTCAGAAGGTGATCAAGATGTCTCTCTCTCTCTCTCTCTCTCTCTCTCTCTCTCTCTCTCTCTCTCTCTCTCTCTCTCTCTCTCTCTCTCTCTCTCGTTTGTTATTTATGACTCAAAAGAAGGAAATTTAGTCTCATGATTCCAATATCCAGACCTTTTTCCATCCCTTTTTTCCCTCCTTTTTTCCCCTCAATGGCTATCTTTCCTCCTCCTCCTCCTCCTCCTCCTCCTCCTCCTCCAT
This sequence comes from Scylla paramamosain, assembly GCF_035594125.1. Lineage (NCBI taxonomy): Eukaryota > Metazoa > Arthropoda > Malacostraca > Decapoda > Portunidae > Scylla > Scylla paramamosain. The sequence goes on from NC_087184.1 coordinate 7,599,284, forward strand.
GTGTAATCAATCAATCAATCGTTCTCTCTCTACCTTCCTTCTTCCTCTTCTTTTCTTCATCTCCTGCTTCTTATTTCTTTCCATTTCATTATCTTTTCCTTCTCATTCTTCTCCTTCCTCTTTCATTTTCTGTTTTCTTTTTTCTCCTGAATCATTCTTTTCTCTTGTTTCGGTTCCTTTTTCTTTTCTTTTCCTTACTCCTTCTCTTTGTTCCTAATTAGATATTCAATCAGATTTTTTATTCATTAGTTTAAAATGCAAAGAAGTATTTTTTATAGATTATTATTATTATTATTATTATTATTATTATTATTATCATTATTATTATTATTATTATTATTATTATCATTATTATTATTATTTCTGGTGTTTAATTCAGGCAGTAAAGAAAAGAGAGAGAGAGAGAGAGAGAGAGAGAGAGAGAGAGAGAGAGAGAGAGAGAGAGAGAGAGAGAGAGAGAGAGAGAGAGAGAGAGAGAGAATGAATCCGTGTGCATCTTTCCCACTCATCACTTTATCTTTTATCTCTCTCTCTCCTTTAACACACACACACACACACACACACACACACACACACACAAGAGATACAAAGTGACATACCAACAAGATACACAATACAAATCAATACACAATACAAAGTGGATAATAGACGATACATAACAAAATACATCAATTAAAATAACTTAACCTAACCTCACCTAACTTAACCTAACCTCACCTAACGTAACCTAACCTAACCTAACCTAACTTAACCTAACCTAACCTAATGTAACCTAACCTCACCTAACTTAACCTAACCTAACCTAACCTAACCTAAACTAACCTAACCTAACCTAACCTCACCTAACGTAACCTAACCTAACCTAACCTAATGTAACCTAACCTCACCTAACCTAACCTAACCTAACCTAACCTACCTAACTTAACCTAACCTAAT
>NC_087184.1:7612719-7625219 GCF_035594125.1 Scylla paramamosain
AACAAAAAAAAAAATCAGAAGGAAATGGAAGAAGGGAGATAAAAAATGGTAAATAGATGGGAGATACCGGAGGAGGAGGAGGAGGAGGAGGAGGAGGAGGAGGAGGAGGAGGAGGAAAATGTGATATTAAGAAAGAAAATTGCGAAAAATTGTCAGGCAAATGAGGACATAATAGGAAAATAAAAGAAAATAGAGAAAGGAAAATTAAATGTAAAGAAAAAAAGCACAACAAAAGCGGAGGAGGAGGAAGGAAAGAAATAATTTATGGAAAAGAATTCATGTTATATATTTTTCCTCCTTTTTTATTTTTTCCTTATACTTCCTCTCTCTCTCTCTCTCTCTCTCTCTCTCTCTCTCTCTCTCTCTCTCTCTCTCTCTCTCTCTCTCTCTCTCTCTCTCTCTCTCTCTCTCTCTCTCTCTCTCTCTCTCTCTCTCTCTCTCTCTCTCTCTCCTCCCTGTTTCTCCTCCAGCAATTAAGCTTTCTCATTTCTTTTACATGTCCATTCCTTCTCTCTCTCTCTCTCTCTCTCTCTCTCTCTCTCTCTCTCTCTCTCTCTCTCTCTCTCTCTCTCTCTCTCTCTCTCATGTTACGCACACATTAACTTTATGTGTATGTATGTGTGTGTGTGTGTCCTTCCCTCACACACACACTAGAGAGAGAGAGAGAGAGAGAGAGAGAGAGAGAGAGAGAGAGAGAGAGAGAGAGAGAGAGAGAGAGAGAGAGACGTTACAAAACAAGTATAAAAATAATAATAATAATAATAATAATAATAATAATAATAATAATAATAATAATAATAATAATAATAATAATAATAATAATAATAATAACAATACGTAATTAGAACAAGTAACTAACTAATTAACACCGAAAACCAGGTTACAAAATATTACAGGTAAAGAGAAGCCATTATGAGAAACCACAGGACTGCATCTCTCTCTCTCTCTCTCTCTCTCTCTCTCTCTCTCTCTCTCTCTCTCTCTCTCTCTCTCTCTCTCTCTCTCTCTCTCTCTCTCTCTCTCTCTCTCTCTCTCTCTACTGTCACCATTAATATGCCACGCTCAAAAACTGGAGAGAGAGAGAGAGAGAGAGAGAGAGAGAGAGAGAGAGAGAGAGAGAGAGAGAGAGAGAGAGAGAGAGAGAGAGCAAATATATGCATGGCACACTCTCTCTCTCTCTCTCTCTCTCTCTCTCTCTCTCTCTCTCTCTCTCTCTCTCTCTCTCTCTCTCTCTCTCTCTCTCTCTCTCTTATCCAACTGTTGCTGTTACTCCTCCTCTCCCCCTCACTTTCCCTCTCCCTCTCCCCCTCACTTCCCCTCTCCCTCTCTCCCCCTCACTTCGCAACAAAAGGTTTTCAGAAGTCAAAATAAAACCCGCTTCCGTTTTAGTGTGTGTGTGTGTGTGTGTGTGTGTGTGTGTGTGTGTGTGTGTGTGTGTGTGTGTGTGTGTGTGTGTGTGTGTGTGTGTGTGTGTGTGTGTGTGTGTGTGTGTTGACGTTTCTCACAAAGGTGACAACATTACAATAAAGATTAAGTAAGCCAGCTCTCTCTCTCTCTCTCTCTCTCTCTCTCTCTCTCTCTCTCTCTCTCTCTCTCTCTCTCTCTCTCTCTCTCTCTCTCTCTCTCTCTCTCTCTCTCTCTCTCTCTCTCTCTCGCTGTTATTTTTAGTGTGGCATATTACTGAAGAGAGAGAGAGAGAGAGAGAGAGAGAGAGAGAGAGAGAGAGAGAGAGAGAGAGAGAGAGAGAGAGAGAGAGAGAGAGAGCACCCTACCCCCGGAAGTGGCCCACCTGGCATCTTCCTCTTCCGGTATTCGAGCCTGGGCGCATTTCATTGGCAGGTTAATTAGTTACCTTAGAATTAACCCAACCTAACCCAACATAACCTAACCTAACCTAACCTAATGTAATGTGACTTAATCTAACCTAACCTTGCCTTCTTACATAATCTAACTTAATCTAACCTAATCTTGACTTACCTAACCCAATTTAATCTAATTTAACCTAACGTAACTTTACCTTACCAAACTTAACTTAACCTAACCTAATCTTGAACTACCTTTCCCAATTTAACCTAACCTAACCTAACCCAACCTTGCCTTACATAACTTAACCTAACCTTACTTATTCTAACCTGAAAATACCCCAACTTAACTTGACCTAACCTGGCTTAACGTAACCTTGCTTTACCTAACCTAACCTAACCTAACCTAACGTAGCCTAACCTAACCTTACCTAAGAGAACTTCATCTAGTACTTCCTAACCTAACGTAATCTAACTTAACCTATCCTAATATTACTCTCTCTCTCTCTCTCTCTCTCTCTCTCTCTCTCTCTCTCTCTCTCTCTCTCTCTCTCTCTCTCTCTCTCTCTCTCTCTCTCTCTCTCTCTCTCGTACCCAAAACGCCCTCCAGGTAAGGTACCCTCCAATCTAACCTAACCTAACCTCACCTGGCCATTACCTTGACACGAGGCAGGTGTAATGATAATGCACGCTAAGACGATACAGATCTTCCCTTTTCTTTCCTTTCTCTTCCTTTCTTTTCTCCTCTTTTTCCTTTTCCTTCCCTTTCCTTTCTTTTGTCTCCCCTTTAACTACCTTTGTTTTAATTTTACCTTCCTTTGTCTTTCCTTTTAAAGAAGAACTTAAGGAAATGGAGAAGAAAACAGAAATAAAACTGAAAATTAAGAAAAAGATTGAAGGAGAGTAAATGCAAGAGAGAAAGAAAGAAAGAGAGAGGAGAGAGAGATTCTGACAGACAGACAGAGGAAACCTTCAGACACACACACACACACACACACACACACACACACACACACACACACACACACACACACACAGACCAAAGGGCGCCGCCGTCTGTGTACGTATCACAGAAAACGGGAACAAAGTCAAATGTTTACATGGCTCTGTGTGTGTGTGTGTGTGTGTGTGTGTGTGTGTGTGTGTGTGTGTGTGTGTGTGTGTGTGTGTGTGTGCCACTGCAAACACTATTCCTTGACCTGCAGATGTCTGGCAAAAGAGGAAGAAGAGGAAGAGGAGGAGGAGGAGGAGGAGGAGGAGGGAATAACAAAGACAGTGATTGAAACTGGGATATGAATCTCTCTCTCTCTCTCTCTCTCTCTCTCTCTCTCTCTCTCTCTCTCTCTCTCTCTCTCTCTCTCTCTCTCTCTCTCTCTCTCTCTCTCTCTCTCTCTCCAGACCCGAACACTCCCCCATCCTTCCATCTACAGTTACCTTACCCATCCCCCTCCCTCTCCTCCTCCTCCTCCTCCTACTCCTCCTCTTCCACCACAATCACGGTCGCCAGGTGGTCTAATGAAGCGGTGGACAGGTGAATCTGTTGTATTTTACCTTTCTTGATAAATAGAAGGTGCAATGAGGCGTGAGGACAGGGAAGGGAGGAAGGGAGGGAGGGAGAGAAGGAGGGAAGACGGAAAGGTTGGAGGAGTTGATACATGGGTGGAAATGTGGATGGATGGATGGATGAATGGGTGGATGCACTGATGGGAAGGAAGAGAGAAGGTTGGAGGAGTTGATTCATGGGAAGTAATGTGGATGGAGGGAAGTGGATGGAAGAAAGGATGGATGGGAGGAAAGGAGGAAAAGGAAGAAAATGAATGGGAGGGATGAAATACAGATAAAGGAGAAAGGGAGAGCAGAAAGGGAACATGTGTGATAATGAAAGGAAGAAGGAACAGATGGAAAAGTTAGAGAAAGGAAGAAAGAAGGAGAAAAGAGAAAAGTCGAGGGGAAAATAATAAAATAGTGCAACGAGAAGTAGAAGAAAAGGAAAAGAAATAACTAATGAAAGAGAAATGAGAAAAATCATAACCTAACCTAACCAAACCTAACCAAACCAAATCAAACCTAACCTAACGTAACCTAACCAAACCAAACCTAACCAAACCAAACCTAACCTAACCTAACCTAACCAAACCTAACCTAACCCAACCAAGCCTAACCTAACCCAACCAAACTTAACCTAACCTAACCTAACCAAACCTAACCCAACCTAACCCAACCCAACCTAACCTAATCTAACCCAACCTAACCCAACTTAACCTAACCTAACCTAATCCAACCAAACCTAACCTAATCTAACCAAACCTAACCTAACCTAACCAAACCTAACCAAACCGAACCAAACCAAACCTAACCTAACCTAACCTAACCTAACTTAACCAAACCTAACCAAACCTAACTTAACCAAACCTAACCTGACCTAAGACACAAACAGGGGAGGTCAGATGAGAAAGTCAGATAACAGATATAAAGTATAAGGGCGTGACTTCCACCTGGTATATCCTTCCATCCTTCCTTCCTTCCTTCCTTCCTTCCTTACTTCCTTCACACCGTTCCTCTCACCTGTCCTCGGTATAGCTAATTATTGTATATATTTATCTACCTGTCTATAATTTGTTCCACAGAGAGAGAGAGAGAGAGAGAGAGAGAGAGAGAGAGAGAGAGAGAGAGAGAGAGAGAGAGAGAGAGAGAGAGTAAAAAATAAATACAAAAACAACCCACATAACCATAATTCTCACACAGGAAATGGCGCAGGTAGGTTCTCTCTCTCTCTCTCTCTCTCTCTCTCTCTCTCTCTCTCTCTCTCTCTCTCTCTCTCTCTCTCTCTCTCTCTGTCAAGGTCAGGCCAGTCGACGCAAATATAGATTACGTGAAATTAATCGGACAGAGAGAGGAGGAGGAGGAGGAGGAGGAGGAGGAGGAGGAGGAGGAGGAGGAGGAGGAGGAGGAGGAGGAGGAGGAGGAGGAGGAGAAGGAGAAGGAGAAGGAGAAGGAGAAGGAGAAGGAGAAAGAGGAAGAGGAAGAGAAAGACGAAGAGGAGGAGGAGGAGAAAGAGAAAGACGAAGAGGAGGAGGAGGGAAAGTAAAAGGGGAAATAGAGCGAAACCAAAACAGATGACGAGACGAAGAGAGAGAGAGAGAGAGAGAGAGAGAGAGAGAGAGAGAGAGAGAGAGAGAGAGAGAGAGAGAGAGAGAGAGAGAGATTAAGGAAATGAAGCGTATGAAGAGAGGAAAAGTAGGAGGAGGAGGAGGAGGAGGAGGAGGAGGAGGAGGAGGAGGAGGAGGAGGAGGAGGAGGAGGAGGAGGAGGAAAAAATGAAGGTAGAGGATAAACAGAATAAAATATGACAATGAGAGAGAGAGAGAGAGAGAGAGAGAGAGAGAGAGAGAGAGAGAGAGAGAGAGAGAGAGAGAGAGAGAGAGAGAGAGAGAGATGCACACCTACACTCCCTCCTCCCTTCAACACTAAATAAACAAACAACGTTATGGCAAAGAAAAAAATGAAAACTAATAATAAAAATAAATAAAAAAAGCAAAACTTTTATATTACAATGAACGAACTTTAAAATGCAAGAAAAGAAGAAAAAAGAAAAAGAAAAGATAAAAAAAAGTGAAAAAGCCATCCATAAAAGACACACAGGAGAAGAAGAAGAAGAAGAAGAAGAAGAAGAAGAACATGAGGATGAAGAAGAGAAAAAAAGAAGAGGATGCGGTACTTAAATTATTCGTCTCATTTATCACTATCATTATTATTATTATTATTATTATTATTATTATTATTATTATTATTATTATTATTATTACCTATTATTACTCTCTTCCGCTTTCTAAGTCGTAACATTCCGGAAATAATTATGAGGCATTAACTTCCCGTCCACTTTTCCCACACACACACACACACACACACACACACACACACACACACACACACACACACACACACACACAGATAGATAATTATTCACTAACAGTTGTTCCCAGCTTTTCTTATCCTATTTTCTTACGTCGCTTTCTCATCATCATCTTCCTCCTCCTTTTCCTCCTCCTCCTCCTCAAAATTTTTAATTCCTTTATTTTTTCATTCATTCTCTCTCTCTTTCTTTACCTTCTTTCCTTCATTCTGCATTCCTTCTCTCTTTACCTTCCTTCCCTCCATCATTGCGTCTTCACTCACTTCCTTCATCTCTCTTTTTCTCTCTCACCTATAAAAGAAAGGAAAAGGAATTAATATAGAGAGATAAATGATAAATAGAAAGATTAAAGTTACACACACACACACACACACACACACACACACACACACACACACACACACACACACACACACACACACACACACACACGACATGCAAAAATGTACCCGACACGTACGAGAGAGAGAGAGAGAGAGAGAGAGAGAGAGAGAGAGAGAGAGAGAGAGAGAGAGAGAGAGAGAGCGCAAAGTCACTTCCGAACTCTCCACAAAAGTGCAAAACATCACAAAGATAACAACGTCTCTCTCTCTCTCTCTCTCTCTCTCTCTCTCTCTCTCTCTCTCTCTCTCTCTCTCTCTCTCTCTCTCTCTCTCATGGCATAGGTTACCGTATTTCTAAAGGTTTCAATGTCTTATCTTAATTTTTAACAGGCTCTAGGGAAGGTCAACGGGGTTTTCAAAGGTGTTTTCACGATTTAACTAATAATTTACCAGTGAGTAGTGTAAGTCAAGAGAGGTTTTTTCAAGATGTTCTTTTATGATTCGAGTGATGGACTGGCAATAATTCTACATCATCAATGGCAAAAAAACACGCACGAAAACACGAGACAAATCATTCCTGCGGCATTTAAAAATCGCTCCAAAAAACACAAAGCGTTTCAGAATACAAGTCCAAGCTTTATTCTTTTTTATCTCTCTCTCTCTGTGTCTCTCTGTCTCTCTGTCTGTCTCTCTTTCCCTCTTTTTCTGCTTGCTAACTTTCGCCTAGTGGATGCAATGCGATTCATCTAAACCACAGCTTCCCCGGAAACAGCGCGGCGTGAGATGACTGTGCGAGATGAGGTTGCAGACGAGAAGTGGTGAAATCATGAAATTGTGAAGTTTGTGACTGAAAGGTACTGGGTGTGTGAGGTGAGGGTACAGGCGTGAAGTTTGTAGTTGAAAGGTACTAAGTGTGTGTGCAGGTGGGAGGTGAAACTTGTGTAAGGTACTGAGTATGAATATAAAGTGAGGTTAGTTTTTGTAAGGTACTGAGTGCGTAAGGGTGAATATGAAGTCGTGAAGTCATATATTAAAAGGCACTGGGTACACGTGTGAGGATGAGGGTGAAAGAGAAGGGTGTTTTCATGGTTATGGTAATAGTTAACAGGGTGTTGTGGAAGTTACTGGAGTGCTTCAAGAGTTTTCCTGATTCCAGTGATAGTTTACCAAGATGTTGTTATGTGAGGGTTTTCAGAGATTTTCAGTTGGATTTAGTGGAAGTGATGTATTGAAGTCAGCTGATGTCTAGAGGTGCTGGTTGTGTGAGATGTGGGTGAAGTCAGTTAGTTGTGAAGTCAGTTTTTGAAAGATGCTGAAAAAAAAGGCAGGATCACTTGACTTCTTACTGTTACTTATTCTTCTTATTACTGATTGTGTTCAAATGTTACAGAGTTGTGTGAGGTGAAGTAAGGTCGTCACGTCACCTAAAAAGGTAATAAAACAAAAATAACGAAAAGAAAGAAAGAAACAGGCATGATTTAACTTTTTACTATTATTATTATTATTGGTTGTGTTCAAATATAAAGCCGAAAGAGGTGAAGTTAACCCTTTGACTGCCACTTGATACACTTTTCCCTAATCATAAATCACTCTGAGACACCTTTACTTGCTCTACAGCCACATCCAGTCTTTGAACAAGGAACAAATTGCAAAATGTATTCTTTTTCATCGCTAATTTTCTTACAGATGCTTAGAGAGACTTCATGCATTGTTTCTGGTGCTGCTAATTGTTTCGTGTTGCAGTGAAAGGGTTAAGGTCAAGAAGTTAGCTACTAAAAATTACTAAAAAATAGAGAGAAAAGAAAAGAAACTATAATCACTTTACTTCGTATTGTTTGTGTTTGAATATTATAAAGTCGAAGAAAAGTCGGTGTCAAGTCGCGTGTGTTTCCATCAAGGTGTCACGCACGCAGGCCGGCCTTTTGTTTATCCTTCGCTCTTCTAATGAGGGACTGGTGTAAACAATGATAACACCACAGGCAAGGTATAATTTTCTAACGAGAGATGAAACAAGACACTAATTACTGCAAAAAAAATAAATATAAAGAAGAAACATCTATTAACAACAATTAGCAATATTTTCCCTCGTTTGCATTGACCAGAGTTATGACACTGCCAATCTTGTGGGAAGCCAACTCTATTACTTACTATTCTCATTTGCATTGACCAGCGTTACGACACTGCCAGCCTTTGGGGACACGGCATCCCTAATCTTCACGTGTAATAGCCAGGATTACGACACTGCCAAGAATGGAGGAACAGTCTCTATTACCTCATTCTTTCCCTATTTACACTGACCAGGGTTACGACACTGCCTAGCCTGAGGGACGCTGCTTTCCTTAACATACATTTCCGCAGTGGCCTTACCACACTGCGTCCCTTAGGTATTTCTGTAAGAGGAGTATTGGCCAAGGGCAATGAAATATATATAAAAGGAAAGCCCCACTGAGATGCCAGTCCACGAAAAGAGTCACAAGTAAAGTTAGAGAAGTGTCTTGAGTCCTCCCTCTTGAAAGAACTCAGGCAGTAGGAAAGGGGAAAATACAGACGCAGGTAGAGGGCTCCTGAGTCTACCCTTAGGCAAACAGGTGACTTCATTTACACGACTTTCTTTACGTTGCGGTTTAACATGAGCTGAAATACATAAAGTTTAAATGAATTTACAGGATGTTTTCATTTTAGCATAATCTCTCTCTCTCTCTCTCTCTCTCTCTCTCTCTCTCTCTCTCTCTCTCTCTCTCTCTCTCTCTCTCTCTCTATGGCATTTTTTTTATCAAACTATATCAAAACGTAAGCCATAAAGGGGAAATGGACTAAAAAGAGAGGGAAGGGAGGGTGAAAAAAAGGAAAGAGAAAAAAAGGAAAAAATTGGTAAAAGAAAAAGGGAGAAGTAAAATGAAGAAAAGAGGGAAGGAGAATAGAAAAAAATAGGGAGACAGAAAAATAGGAAAACAGAAAATAAAGGAAATTAGAACAGAGGAAAGGAAAAAATTACAAAAAAGAAATGGGGAAGTAAATATAAGAATGGAAAAGAAAGAAGGAAAACAGGAAAAAAATAGGAAAAGACAGAAAGAAAAGAAAGAGCGAAGGCAACGAGAACAGAAACCAAGAACAAAGAGAGGAAAATTTAAAAAAATAGAAAAGTAGAAAGGAAAAGATAAAGTGGGAGGAAGAGAAGAAAAAGCGAAACAAGAAAAGGGACACAAAAAACGAAAGAAAAAAGAAAAAAGAAAGAGAAATTTGAGGGAAAAAAGACAAGGGAAAAATGCTTAATAATCACACTTCTGTCCTTGCTTTTCTTGTGTCCGTGTTTTGTGCAGGAGTATGAGAGAGAGAGAGAGAGAGAGAGAGAGAGAGAGAGAGAGAGAGAGAGAGAGAGAGAGAGAGAGAGAGAGAGAGAGAGAGAATCAATGTGAAAAGAGAGGCCGCCTAAAATTAAAACACGGCTACAAAAAAGAGAGAGAGAGAGAGAGAGAGAGAGAGAGAGAGAGAGAGAGAGAGAGAGAGAGAGAGAGAGAGAGAGAGAGAGAGAGAGAGAGAGAGAGAGAAAGCATGCCATTTCACAAACCAGAAGGGAAATGTATATAAACATGACAAAAAGCAACAAAAAAAAAAAAAAAAAAGAGAAAAAGCAGACACAGATGATAATAGTGCATGACTGATGAAAGGAAGAGAGAAAAAATAGGAAAAAAATATATATAAAATGTCAGCAAAAATAGAATATGATGTCGTGCTGCATGAAAGAGGAACTGCGAAATAATAATAATAATAATAATAATAATAATAATAATAATAATAATAATAATAATAATAATAATAATAATAATACAGAAGCGAAAGTCATGTAGATAAGAATAATTCCCTAATATCAACTGAAAATAAAATCAGAATGAATACATACATACATAATTAAGTAAATAAATGGATAAATAAATAAATAAATGAAACTGAATAAAGCATAATATGCATGAAAAATCTCAAATAAATAAATGAACAGATAAAGTTAAGGTTAGATTAGTTTTGTTTAAGTTAAGTTAGGTTAAGTTACGTTAGGTTAGGTTAGGTTAAGTTAGGTTAGGTTAGGTTAGGTTAGATTACAGTCTGATTAGGTTAGGTTAAGTTAAATTAGGTTGTTAAGTTAGACTAGATTAGGTTAGGTTAGGTTAGATTACAGTTTGATTAGGTTAGGTTAGATTAAGTTAGCTTAGGTTAGGTTAGGTTAAGTTAGGCTCCCAATAAGATTAACCTAACCTAACGCAACCTAACATCATTTTCCATCTATTGCGTAACCACCCAATACGCATATATACATCCACCCTTCCATCTGTAACCCACAATTTCAGTAGCTAACCATCCACCCATCCTACCACGCATCCACTTCCACCCACCCTACCACCTACTCCCTTGCCAACCATTCCATCCACCCGCCCACTGTCACCCCATCAACCCACCGTACCACCCATCCTATCCTATCCACCCACCCAGCCGCCCCCGCCCACTGCACCTTTCCCAGCCTTTGTCACGATCTATTTGTACAAGTTTGGAAGTAATACAGGCGATAAAAAGGCAAAAGTTTCCAGCGCCACACTTCGGAGTCCAAATTGCATTCCAAACTGCAGGACTCCGGAACTGTGTGTGTGTGTGTGTGTGTGTTCATGCGCGCGTGAGTAGAGGTGTCAAGCGTCTCGGACATACGAACCGGACCGAATCTAACTGAAATGAACCCAGCATAACCCAAACGAACCCATCCAAACAGAAGTGAACTGAACCGAACCGAACCGCTGAGCTGACTTCGCCCTAGTGATGTTTGATGAAGATAGTAGTAGTAGTAGTAGTAGTAGTAGTAGTAGTAGTAGGAAAAATGTATTTGTGAAAAGTGTGAATAAAGAAATAATGAGTAGAAATAAAAAAATAAATAAATATATAAAGGACGGAAAAAAAATAATGGAGAGAGAGAGAGAGAGAGAGAGAGAGAGAGAGAGAGAGAGCGCAACAGCAGCATGGAGAACAACAGAAAACGGATTACGAGACCACTGAGCTGACAAAACAAAACAAAAACAAAACACACACACACACACACACACACACACACACACACACACACACAGAAGCAGTCAACCTTTTTTAATACAAATTTTTAACGAACTCCACCGAACAACATCTAAAAAAAATAAATAAAAATAAATAAAAAAAAAAGGAAAAAAGCAAAGTTGTCAACCACAGTCCGCCACGCCATAAGTTTCGGGGTTCGAATGAGACGTGAATCACACACCGAAGCATTGAACCGAAACCGTTTCATTCATCATTATCCCCCCGTTCGGTACTTCCTGTCCTTCCCTTTCATCTCTCTCTCTCTCTCTCTCTCTCTCTCTCTCTCATTTTGTCCATTTCTTCATTTTCTTTCAATCTATTTGTCTTTTTTTCCCATTTTCCCTCTTCTGTGCTTATCTTTCCCTCTCTCTTTCTCTTCTTTCATCCTATAATTCCTTCGCTTATTCTCTCACTTTCATTCACTCCTTTTCTATCTCCATCTATCTACTAATTTGTCTCTTTCCTTATTAATTCTTTTCATTCCTTATTTTTCCTTCTAGCTCTCTTTCTAGCTCCTTTCTCTCTCTCTCTCTCTCTCTCTCTCTCTCTCTCTCTCTCTCTCTCTCTCTCTCTCTCTCTCTCTCTCTCTCTCTGTCAAATTGTATATCATTAGTGCAGCGGGTGACTTGTGACAGAGGAGCGTTACGTAAAGAATATTTAAAGTTACGCACGCAAGGAACGCTAGACATTTCGCACGAAAGATGTGACGTTCGTAAACTGAGCGTAACATTAGCGTTCGTGACACTCCCGCAGTCCGGTTCGTAACCCGAGTCACACGAACATAAGAGAGTAAAGGAAGCTGGAAAAAGTCATCAGGCACACGTGGCAGTCCCTGTACGAAATACACCTTAGCCAAGCATGACACGTGTTCGGAAATCGAGAATACCCGTTTGTAAGTCGAGTATTCGTGAGTCGAAGGAGTGGGGTTCGTAAAGCGAGGAGTAATAAAAAGTAAAGTTTGTAAATTGTGGACAATATATGCTTTGTATTTTCCGTCCAATATGATAGACAAATGGACAGACAAGCGGATAGACAGTCAGAGAAACAAATTAACAGACAGACAGACAGGAAGACAGAGAGGCAGACAGACAAGCAAACAGAGGCAGATAGCCAGCCAGAGATAAAAAAAAGAATTAACAAACAAACAGACAGACAACAGATACAGAAGCTTACTTACATATAGACAGATGACAGGATACACCAAAACAGAAAGACAAACAGACAGACAGAATGAAACAGACTAACATACAGACAGATAAACAGACATAATATTACAATACTCCTTTCCTCCTTCCTTTCTTTCCTCCCTCCTCCTCCTCCTCCTCCACCACCACCTCCTCCTCCTCCTCCTCCTCCTCCTCCTCCACCTCCT
>NC_087184.1:7632719-7640219 GCF_035594125.1 Scylla paramamosain
CACAAGTTTCAGTGAACCGTCACATGAGAAATCAATAAGTTGCTCCTGGTCAGCTGTAGACAGTGTGCTTGTAGAGTTATCACCAGATGGGTTCCTTATCCATTCGTAATCACTTGTGTCTACATCTTTGAAGTAAAATGAGCACTTCCTCAGGAGAGTGTTCAAGTGCTCAGCAAACAATTCATTTCCACCTAGTACGCTAGTATGTTTGAGAAACTCTTGCAAGTTTGGTAACATATCAAAACTGTTATTTTCTACATTCCTTTTCCATAATTCAATTTTCTTCATAAATGCACGTATTTTGTCACTCTTTGTGAAAATATTCATGTGGGGCCCCTGCATAGACTGATTCAGCTGGTTAAGTTTCTCAAAGATATCAACCATGTAAGTAAGTTTTTTTTTATGAAATAATCATCTGTGAACAAGTCTCCATCTTTGTGACGTGTCTGAGACGTGAACCGAACGGGAACCATACGAATGATGCATTGTTTCTGGTAATCATTACAATATTTATATTTACAGCACGTTTCTCTCTTTATCTTTTATAGTTGTTTAATTCCTTAGTTACTTAGTAGCATTTGAAATAATTTATAATTGTATTTAGACAATAACATTTCTTAATTCATATCTGAAATGTTTTCTCAATACTTAACCAATTATGTATTCCATCAAAATCAATAATGTTGATATATAATCATCTACTAAGTAATTTTTCTACTTTATGAAGTGCTTACGGCCCCCCTGGCAGCCCTTCGTGCCCCCTTAGGGGGGCGCGTCCCACAGGTTGGAAACCACTGCCTGAGAGTCAAGAGAAGGGAGCGCTGGTTTTCTAAGAGTCACCCCTTCAGATATCCCAACAAAACACGGAGAATTTTAAAGGTGGACTTCTCTAGATATACTTGGTCACAGGTTCTCTCGATTCACACGATATATAGGGAATTCCAGGCATCGAGTAAAAAGTAAATGGTGAAAATAACCTTAAAAACTAATAGAAAAATGTGGTTAGAGGATTTTACCTGTTAATTAACCCTTTTTTTATTATTATGGTCATCCTTGTTTATTCTCTATAGAACTTTTTTTTTTTGCAAGGTGACACGGGAAAGAAAAAGAAAGAAAATGGAAGCTTAATTTAGTCTTTTAACGCTGCATATTTACAAAAGACTAGCAAAACAGTTAGTGTCTGAAAAGTTATATGCACTGAAGGAGAAAATTTGTGTAGCAGGGAAGGAGTTAACTGAGTTGCAATATTTTGTCCTTAAACTTATGAACATCGCAAGTTAATAATGCGAATCCCTACAGTTAATCTTTGTTTATTAATCTTGACTTTAAGTACAAAAACTAAAACAGTAGAAATTCAAAGAAAATGGGGAAAAAACACAACTTTTACGTATAAACATCGTGAATAAATGGGAGTATTATTATTAAACATAACGGAGAAGGCAGAGTGGGACGAGCGCAAGCGCTATAAGTTGCCAGATGACAACCCCCACCCACCTTGACCGTAGAAAGAAGAAAGGAAAAGCAATTAGCACAATAGTAGGATGAAATCAGAGCAGGAGGAGAAAATAGGTTAAACAATTATAAAGAACGCCTCAACGAACTGAGAATTATTAAAACTCAAAAAAATTCAACAAAAAAAAATCAACAATTCCGACTTATTTAATATATGTCAGACAACACGAGTAAATGTAGTATAACTACTTAAAACTTGATGGTATAAAATCACAGGTATAGTTACATAATTTATCACAGGTATAGCTGCAAAAGCAACCAGAGTTTAATTGACTAGACTCTTCAAGATTTTGTTCGAAGCAGACTTGAATTTTTGCACATCACTCGCAGTGCATGTGCCCTCGTCAAGCATGTTCCAAAGTCTTACAGCACAAGGAACAAAGCTTCGCTGAAACTGACTGGTGTGACACCTAACCTGCTGTAAGCAGCGCGCATGTGAATTTGACGCAAGTCGAGTGTTTCTGGTCGGCACAAATGCATTTGGGATGGAGGCATTCAGCGGGTGAAGCTGGTTGGCATGGATCTTATATAGCATGCAGACACTGCTGACATTGCGTCGGTGACCAAGATCCCAAGCTGCTTCGCCACCACAGAGGAACCTAGCGGAGGAGACAACTCTGTCAATGAGACGGAGGTGGGACACAGCTGCGGAAGACCACACAGGAGCACAATACTCCAGCAGTGGAAGAATAAAACACCGGAAGCAGCTGGCAGAGATAGACTGGTCACCAAAAATCCGGTAAGCCTTCCTCACAACGCCAAGCTTTTGCGAGGCAGAACTGACAAGACGCCTGATGTGCCGTTCAAAAGACAGTTTTGAGTCGAATCTGACACCCAAAATATCAAGCTCATCACATACTGTCAGAGGCGCGCCATCAACAAGCAGAGGGCCGTGAAGGGGATTTAGCGTGCGAGAGCGTGAAATACACAAGCATTTTGATTTTGATGCATTCAGTTTCATGTTCCAGGTGCGACACCAGTCAGATATACGTCTGAGATCCTCATTCAGGGATGTACTAACATCAAGACGTGAATTCGGTGACTCAACAGTAGCAACAAGTGTCACATCATCTGCATATCCGTAAATAGGATTGCTAGTGATTTGTAGTAGATCGGAAGTGTAGACATTGAACAGCAGAGGTCCCAGTACGCTACCCTGGGGAACACCTGAGTGGACGCTGTACCAGTCACTGTAGCAACTATCAACGCACACACGGTGGGTGCGGTGGGTCAAAAATTGAGTCAAGATGGACAGTACCGGGCCACCGACACCAAAAGATTGCAGCTTCCTGAGAAGACCGGCATGGTTGACTCGGTCAAAAGCTGCAGAGAAATCAAGTTGGACTACCCTGGCTTCATGCCCACAGTCAAGAGCTTGCTGAATCTTATGAGAGATAGTGAGTAGCGCATCCGTAGTCCCTAGGTTCTTCCGATAAGCAAACTGATTAGCTGGTATCATAAACATGGCAAAGTGAATAATACTAGTCCCTACAGTTAATCCTTGTTTATTAATCTAGACTTTAAATACAAAACAGTAGAAATACAAAAAAAAAAAAAGGAAAAAATCACAATCTTTACGTATATATATTCCTTAGATACAAAAGATAAAATGAAAGCGATGCAGAAAAAAAATAAATAAATAAATACGTACAGTGTGAATATACGGCTGGGCTGTATCGTGAAGGAAAAAATATCTCGTAAATTCAGTTCAGTTTGACGTTTTAAGCCATGTTAAATCGAATACGTGTAGGAGAAATGTGTCAGCACAGAGTCACCTGTGCTAAATTAAACCCTTTACTGCAGTGTTAGATTACAGGTGAGTTAAGTAACAGGTAAAAGATAGTACAGATGAAGGTTCCTCCCCACCTCCGTATACATATTCTCTTTCTCTCTCTCTCTCTCTCTCTCTCTCTCTCTCTCTCTCTCTCTCTCTCTCTCTCTCTCTCTCTCTCTCTCTCTCTCTCTCTCTCTCTCTCTCTCCTCAAAGAATCTTGTAATATCAGAGGGAAAAATATAAGAATAAATAAGAGAAAATACTAATTAATGGTTACATGTCGTTAAGTTTGCATTTTTTTTATTATTATTAAAAATGTAATTATTCAGAAAAAATATTGGGATTCGTTTAATTTTTATCTATATATTTCAACTAGTGTGGTTATTATTCTCTCTCTCTCTCTCTCTCTCTCTCTCTCTCTCTCTCTCTCTCTCTCTCTCTCTCTCTCTCTCTCTCTCTCTCTCTCTCTCTCTCTCTCTCTCTCTCTCTCTTATTAATACATAATACACCATTTTTCATGTAGGGGGATTGTACAGGTTAAAAGAGATATTTTGGGTGCCCCCTATTAAAAAAACCCACCAAACTGTCTAAGTTAAGATCTTATATTTACTGTGCAAGTGTCACTGTCCCCCGTTAGCCCGAGCCTCTGCCACGTATCAAACCGTCACTGTCGCACACGAGGCCTAAACAGTGCCATACTCTGTTGACGTGTCACTGTCACTCATTGGCCCAACTTCTAATATCTACGCCCGTGTCACTGTCACCTCTCTCTCTCTCTCTCTCTCTCTCTCTCTCTCTCTCTCTCTCTCTCTCTCTCTCTCTCTCTTCAATACACTTATATTTTTTTTTTCATTTTACTTTACTTTTCATTTTTTCTCACTTATAAACTACTTATCTCTCTCTCTCTCTCTCTCTCTCTCTCTCTCTCTCTCTCTCTCTCTCTCTCTCTCTCTCTCTCTCTCTCTCTCTCTCTCTCTCTCTCTCTCTCTCTCTCTCTCTCTCTCTCTCTCTCTCTCTCTTTCCGTGACCTGACCTCAGGCCGGGGTCACGGAAAAGCCTCTTGTTGGAGCAGAGCAAATGAAAACGGATATCAATGGAGAGGGGGAGCTAAAGTGTTTTATTTTCTTTCTCTTATTCTATTTTATTTTTATTCATCCTCCAGGGAATTATTTCGGTATGCATTCATCTATTCTTGTCCTTTGTATTCATCTGTTATCCAACCCTTTGTCTGGGAGGAGGGTGGATTTCATTTAGTAATATATTTTTTTTACCTATTTTTTTTTTTTTTTTTGAGATTGGCGTAGAGTGAAATAAATGTACAGGTTGATAGATAAGTTGATAAAATAGGTAGATAGATAGATGGATACATAAATAACTGAGGGAAAGGAAATTATCATAAGGAATTATAATGATAAATATATGATGACAACGACGACGCTGACAACAGCAACAACAACAACAACAACAACAACAACAACAACAACAACAACAACAACAATAATAGTAATAATAATAATAATAATAATTATTATTATTATTATTATTATTATTATTATTATTATTATTATTATTATTGTTATTATTATTATTATTATTATTATTATTATTATTATTATTATTATTATTATTATTATTATTATAAAACGAACAAAAAATAGCAACAAGTGATAGAAATAGTAATAAAAAAATAAATAATTCTCTCACTCGCTCACGTATTCTCTCTCTCTCTCTCTCTCTCTCTCTCTCTCTCTCTCTCTCTCTCTCTCTCTCTCTCTCTCTCTCTCTCTCTCTCTCTCTCTCAATACCCTTTTTTTTGCATTTCATCCTTTTCATCCCCCTTCCAATTTTCAGAAACACCACCTCTCTCTCTCTCTCTCTCTCTCTCTCTCTCTCTCTCTCTCTCTCTCTCTCTCTCTCTCTCTCTCTCTCTCTCTCTCTCTCTATCTATCTATCTATCTATCTATCTATCTATCTATCTATCTATCTATCTGTCTATCTCTTTCACACTACATCTTCGTCCTTCCTTCCTTCTCTTTTTTCATCCCCTTCCTACCCCTCTCCTCTCTTTCTCCTCCTCCTTCTCCTCCTCCTCCTCCTCTTTCTGAATCTTTCTCTCTTCATATTTTTTTTCTTCCTCTCTCTATTCCCCGATAACTTTTTTTCTGTTTTCCTATTCTCTCTCTCTCTCTCTCTCTCTCTCTCTCTCTCTCTCTCTCTCTCTCTCTCTCTCTCTCTCTCTCTCTCTCTCTCTCTCTCACTTTCTGACACGTAAACATAAAAAAGGAAAAAAAAACGAAAAAATAATGATAATGAGGAAAAAAGGGAAAAAAATATTAAAAAAAGGAAAAATACAAACTTTCCCCATTTGGTATTCATACAAAGCTCAGTTCACACAGGGACCCACTGTGTATGTATGTATGTATGTATGTATGTATGTATGTTTGTATGTATTGACTCATCTACATCCATCTATCTCTCAATATTCGAAATTTGTAATGCATGGAAAATGTAAGACACACACACACACACACAGAGAGAGAGAGAGAGAGAGAGAGAGAGAGAGAGAGAGAGAGAGAGAGAGAGAGAGAGAGAGAGAGAGAGAGAGAGAGAGAGAGAGAGAGAGAGAGAGAGAGAGAGAGAGGAAAAAGTAAGATAAGGAAGAACAAAGAAGACAAACAGGAGGAGGACGAGGAGAAGGAAAAAGGTAGAAGAAGAAGAAGACGAAGAAAAAGAAGAAGAAGAAAAAGAAGAAGAAGAAAAAAAAACAAGAAAAAGAGGAAGAAGAAGACATACACGAAGACGAAGAACAAGAACAAGAAGAAGAGAGAAGAATGGGAAGGAGGAGGAGGAGGAGGAGGAGGAGGAGGAAGAGACCACACCCATCACTCTCACCACAAGAACGCCATTCCCATTTCCCATCATGACTTGCAACCAACATCATCACCACCACCACCACCACCATCACCACCACCACCATCACGTCTTACTCTCATCTATTTCTCTCACTGCAGCTCCTATTAATTTATCTCTCTCTCTCTCTCTCTCTCTCTCTCTCTCTCTCTCTCTCTCTCTCTCTCTCTCTCTCTCTCTCTCTCTCTCTCTCTCTCTCTCTCTCTCTCTCTCTGAAAATTTATTTTCCTATATCTTTTCTGTATTTCCAATCTTATTTTTATTTTTATTTTACTTCCTACAGCATTTTCCTATTCTCTCTCTCTCTCTCTCTCTCTCTCTCTCTCTCTCTCTCTCTCTCTCTCTCTCTCTCTCTCTCTCTCTCTCTCTCTCTCTCTTACACACACACACACACACTCATACATTTATACACACACAGTCCGCTAGCGTAGTGATTAGCGCACTCGGGCGCACTCGGCTCACAACCGAGGGGCCAGGGTTCGGAGATTGTTTGGATGTGTCTCCTTACATCCAGCAGTGAGTAGGTACGGGATGGAGGTCGAGGGGTTGTGACCTCGCTGTCCCGGTGTGTTGTGTGTGGCTGGTCTCGGTCCAACCCAAAGATTGGTCAGTATGAGCTCTGAGCTCTTTCTATAGGGGGACGACCGGCTGTCTCGAGAGAGACCAGCAGCAGACTGTACAGTGAAAAGAAAGGTGAATACACACACACACACACACACACACACACACACACACACACACACACACACACACACACACACACACACACACACACACACACACACACACACACACACACCTTTTCTCCGTTTTTTTACTATAGTCTACCTTTCAAATTCCTAATGAAGAGAACGTTAAAAAAATAATTCAAAGGCAGACTCAAGTAATCCAAACAAACTCCCATTTTCTATTGAAGTTTTATTTCAGGAATGAAAAACCAGAGATGATTATTCGGGTTCTCAACAACAACAACAACAACAACAAAAACAACAACAACAACAACAACAACAACAACAACAACAACAAAAACAACAACAACAACAACAACAACAACAACAACAAAGAAAGAAGTAAATGAATAGATAAATAAATAAATAAATAAATAAATAAATAGACAAATCCTTCCACATAACTCCTCACTTTTTAGCTCCTTAATATAAGTAGTGGCAGTAGTAGTAGTAGAAGTAGTAGTAGTAGTAGTAGTAGTAATAGAAGCAACAACAGCAACAGTAGTAGAAGTTTATTTTATGACCTCTTAATATATCATATATTAACCAACAAACTGTAGAGAGAGAGAGAGAGAG
>NC_087184.1:7642719-7655219 GCF_035594125.1 Scylla paramamosain
TAAAAATGACTACTAATGCGAAGTATTTAATCATAATCCTACATGAGTAGTAATCTTGAGGTAATCAGATAAACTGTAGGTGACAATGTAAGCCAGAATAACACATTCGAACACAAATACTAATAATACTCCTTTTCATTGCTTCAGCTCGGCTAGTAAAGCAGACAATATATAATCCCAACTCTGCATGACAAATCTCCGCCATTTCCAATGCATAAGAAATCAAGAATCAATTAATTCAGATCACGTAAAGAAAATAAACACAGACTGAGAAACTACAGTAAACATGACAAATAAAATGCTAATCTACGCATATTATTACACTACTACTACTACTACTACTACTACTACTACTACTACTACTACTACTAATAATAATAATAATAATAATAATAATAATAATAATAATACTCCCACTACTTCTACTACTACTACTACTACTACTACTAATACTAATACTAATACTACTAATATTAATACTAATACTAATACTAATACTAATACTGTTACTACTACTATTACTACTACTAAAACCGGTACACAAAAACATAAGATAGAGGTCAGACATAAATAACCTTAGGCCACAAATAAACACAAAGAAAATAGAGTAAATATTTTAAATTAAGCTGCGCCAACATATCAGGGGCGTGGGGAGACGATTTGAGATTTTTTTTTTTTTTCAGTTTTAATTCATTAGGTTTAATTAAATTTTGGAGTTCTCATTTAAAGATGGCATAGAAATGCTTTTTGCTTTAATTAAATTTATTTTTCGATTTATTTTTATTCAACTGTTGTATATATATATATATATATATATATATATATATATATATATATATATATATATATATATATATATATATATATATATATATATATATATATATATATATATATATATATATATATATATATATATATATATAAAAGTAGACTTAACAGACTCCATAACTTTAACTTTTTTTCATGATTTTCTTCTCAAGACAGCTACCAAAATTACGAAAAAGTCTAGTGCACCCTTGCCACCCTCAAAGTTAAGAGCTTAATTCAATTTAATGAATATATATAATTTTTGCGATTTTTTATATCATAATTTCAATGTGGAATAATTTTGAAGGTAGTTTTAAGAACATGACAAACAAGTCAAAGGTCTCTGGGTTTCAAAAGGCTTGTTTTATGACCTGTAAAGATTAAGATATTGATTACCCATTCTCTGGCCGCCTACCTATCACCACCTGGGAGTGAGGTCAACCCTCATCCCTTTGTCTCCGGACGCCAGCCCTGCCCATCACTTGAGCCGGCCCAGGAACCACCCCAACCTCGGCAGTCCTTGTCCGCCTGGCCTTGGTGGCGGACAAGCAACACACTGGCGACTCACATTATTTATATTGTAGAGTTGATTTTATTAATATAATGCAGCAACATCACCACTATGTTTTTTTTTTTTTTTTTTTTTGGGGGGGGTGACCTCTACACAGAAGTACGAGTACTACAATCTTATTTATATATATATATATATATATATATATATATATATATATATATATATATATATATATATATATATATATATATATATATATATATATATATATATATATATATATATATATATATATATATATTATCTAGTACAACACCAGGCCGGCCATACACAAGGATGCCATACACATATGGTCTGTCCATTTTGAATTACGTTGTCCTTTCCGGGAATTCCCCGTCCTGCAGCGATGCCACACTTACATCAAGACACACCTCATGTTAGGTACTTCCTACCACAAAATTAAGTGGTGTTGTAGCATATAATGTGATACTCTATAAAAGACAACTCAGTGTAATATATGTTTTTTTTTATGATACTTGCATTGTTTTTCTTCCCAAACACCACAATACTTATCGTTTCCTCCAGGCGGTGTCACGTCTCCATGGGTGACCGAGTGAGTTCACACGGTCAAAAGTGACCAAGTTAATCCATGGTCACTTTCTATCAAGCCTACAGCCAGGAAGGAAGCTACTTTTCCCGTTCGCTCTCATCAAGACAGCCAAGAAAACACCTTACTTACTGAGTAAATAAGTATTTTTTGGGGAAGAAAGGCTAAGAGAAGTAATTACTTGACCCCTCAAGAGCTGTTACCCTAATAGCGAAAGCCACCAACGTGCCTTAACTTTTACCTCAATGGTGGTGTGGAAAAAGTCGTAACTGAAGAACAAAACTATAACAACGTAGATTAAGGGAAATATCATATCTAAAAGGAAACATTTCAAACTTAAACGAAGTCCACAAGAGAGAGAGAGAGAGAGAGAGAGAGAGAGAGAGAGAGAGAGAGAGAGAGAGAGAGAGAGAGAGAGAGAGAGAGAGAGAGAGAGAGAGAGAGAGAGAGAGAGAGAGAGAGAGAGAGAGAGAGAGAGAGAGAGAGAGAGAGAGAGAGAGAGAGAGAGAGAGAGAGAGAGAGAGAGAGAGAGAGAGAGAGAGAGAGAGAGAGAGAGAGAGATGGGATGGAGGCAGCTTGATAGACTGGCAGGCAGAAATTTTAAAGATTCATATGCAAGTATAGAACTCCAAAAGAAATAAATTTGCATAAACTTTAGATTGCATATGCAGAGAGAGAGAGAGAGAGAGAGAGAGAGAGAGAGAGAGAGAGAGAGATGGGATGGAGGCAGCTTGATAGACTGGCAGGCAGAAATTTTAAAGATTCATATGCAAGTATAGAACTCCAAAAGAAATAAATTTGCATAAACTTTAGATTGCATATGCAGAGAGAGAGAGAGAGAGAGAGAGAGAGAGAGAGAGAGAGAGAGAGAGAGAGAGAGAGAGAGAGAGAGAGAGAGAGAGAGAGAGTGAGAGGTTTTGTATAGGAAGCGAGGTTATCAGCAACACATAGGCACTAATCTGATAATTGCCCAGTACAAGGCTTGGCATCGCCGCAAGCCGGGGAAAGGACAACGCCTAAACGATCAATTCAAAATGGTCAGACCATACAGTCAGCATAGTCCATATTGCCAGAGCCTCAGAAACACTGCTTGCCGTAAGTCCCATGAGTGCCAAGACTGCTGTAGGTCATACAACCAAGGGACCCGATGGTGGAGGAGTAAGGGATGTCGTAGTAATTGCTATATTCATTGCTCGAGTACCGAAGACCACTCCCCAGACCAGTGCCGAGGCTAGTCCCGATTGTCTTCACGGTGTCTTTAGTGCGATGGTTCCCTCCATACACGCCGTAACTGCTGCTGTACCTTTGCCATAGTACTCGTCACTCTCATCGTTCTCCAGGATTGCGTAGCGGCTGTACCGATACTCAGGCTTCTGCTCAAATTTCGGAGCGGGCTTGGGGGCTGAGTCAAGCTTGGCGGCAGGGGCAGGGGCAGCGATAGGTCTCTGTTCAGCATTAGCAGTAATTTGCGCCAGTAGGACAACAGTGATGCTAAGAAGGAGTATCTGTGTGGGAACAGATTTGTGGTGAGGACCGTGTTCTGAAACTGAAAGGCTTTGCTCTCTCACCTCGACTGTTTTCAAAGGCCACAGAAAATATTACCAATCTTAAGAGAGTTTCTCGTAACATTCATGTACAAATCTTGTTGATCTGTCACATGTTAATCATTCCCTCTCTTCTACACCGAACATCCTCGGTCTGTCCTTTACTTATAATCTGAACAAGAAACTTCACATCTCATCTTTAGATAAAACAGTTTCAATGAATTTAGGCGCTATCAGAAGTCTCCGCCAGCTTTTCTCACCCCTTCAGCTGCTAACTCTGTACAAGGACCTTATCCATCCAAATATGGAGTAGGCTTCACATGTTTTTGGGGGGTTTCCACTCATACTGCTCTTCTAGACAGAGTGGAATCAAAAGCTTTTCGACTCATCAACTCCTCTTCTCTAACTGAATGTCTTCAGCCTCTCTCTCATCGCCGCAATGTTGCATCTCTAGCTGTCTTCTACCGCTATTTTCATGCTAACTGCTCTTCTTGTCTTGCTAACTGCATGCCTCCCCTCCTCCAGCAGCCTCGCTGCTGGAGGAGGATGGTTCTGTCCATCTCTCTACTGCAAGAGTTAACCAGTATTCTCAATCACTCATCCTTTTCTCTAGTAAACTATGGAACTCCCTGCCTGCTTCTATATTTCCACCTTCCTATGACTTGAATTCCTTCAAGAGGGAGGTTTCAAGACACATATCCTTCAATTTTTGACTACCACTTTGAACCCTTTTACGGTACTGGCAACTCACTGGGCTTTTTTATTTATTGGAATTTTGTTGCCCTTGGCCACTCTCTCTCTCCTACATAAAAAAAAAAAAAAAAACGTAAAACCTACCTTTAATAAACTTTGTGTGTGTGTGTGTGTGTGTGTGTGTGTGTGTGTGTGTGTGTGTGTGTGTGTGTGTGTGTGTGTGTGTGTGTGTGTGTGTGTGTGTGTGTGTGTGTGTGTGTGTGTGTGTGTGTGTGTGTGTGTGTCTACGTGTGTCTTAGTGATATTTAATGCATGTTAAGCAGTAAATATGCACTGAAATTTTCACTTAAAACATAAACACAAGAAGTACAAAGGTAACAAGACGAACTTGTCCCTGTACTTATAATTCTATTTCAATCTTTCCGTTGCAGGTAGCCAAGGACAATGTGGAACGTATTAGCGTGGCCACGGACTGTATTTATAATCATATCCACTATTTTACAAACGTAGTATTGTAAGTGTTTGTGGTTTGTAAAGGTGTATTACGGTATGGCTACTTTACCGTGTGTGTGTGTGTGTGTGTGTGTGTGTGTGTGTGTGTGTGTGTGTGTGTATGCGCGCGCGCACATAGTGAGTAAAACAGGCTGTCCTGCCCCATTGAAATATTTCAAATTCGTGATGCTAAGTAATTTCTCTAATGCTCTTTTTTTTTTTTTTTGTTCTTGTTGTTACTAAATTGACGATCTAGCTCTCTGTCTGTCTCTTTCTTTACCTATCTGTCTTTCTGTTTATCCATCTATCTATCTTTCTACCTGTATCTATTTAACTACCTAACTAACTAACTGGCTCACTAACAGACTAACTAACTATTTATACACGAGACAATGCAGACACAGGATAAAAAAATAAGTTCACATTCAAGACATTTTTTTCATTCATTAGAAACAGACTATACACAAAAATCTGTGGTAGGCAGACGTATATATAGAGTCATAGTACCATAAAGAGTCGCAATAAGGGAGTGTTAGTGGTCGTGGACGGGCAAGTTGAAGCAGCCTTGTCCAAGAGAAATGTAGGTGTGGGGATCACCTCCGTCGTGGCCGAAACCATGTCAGCCCACAAAAATTACTCTAGATAATCTAAGTCCTTCTCCAAATGTACCTCTCAAGAATCGAAATTGAGGTCCTGGCAGGACTGCGGGGAGGGCCACGGGGAGGAGCTGTGGTGCAGGAAGGGCGGCGCACAGGGCCAGCACCACGATGAACACGAGGGCTACTATAAACTGCGGGAGACAAAGGGTAACATGAGAGAAACAGCTGTGAGAAATTCACTAACAGTGAATTTTCTGCACTTAAGGATATTCTGTCGTCAAACATTTAAAGTTCACTTACGAGTATGTAACTTCATAAGCATAGCTTTTATGTACAATAGTGAGAAGGAAAAGAGGATTCGTAGGGAAAGCGAGATAAGAAAATAACTAAACTACGTCAGGAGGGGGTGAAAATCATAATGGTTTCTGTGGAATGGAGGAAAGAAAAAGACAATATAAGAGAGCGATACCAACAAGAGAAAGAGAGAGAGAAAAGAAAAGATAAAAATATAAGGAACTTAGCACAAGAGCAAGAAAACCACTACTGTAAACTGGACCAAACAAGAAAAGCTGTATAGGACATACGAATAAACAAAAACAAACTTTGTATGTGAGGAGAGAAAACAATAAAATGCTAATTTGAACTGAGAAAAAAAAAAAAAAAGAGGGACAAGAAAAACAAACACGATAATGTAGCAACTATCTTCAACTAACGAAAAACAGAAAAAAAAAAATCCTGATACAAAAGCTACACATGTGAAGGATAGACTATTGTTAGTATTTAAAAAAGAAAGGAAAAAAAAACGAAGACAGAAGTGGTGAGACACATACCTGCTTCATCTCGTCTCGGATGCTTTCTGTCTCTAGCTGACGGACGCGCCGCATATATACCATGCAAACAGGAAGCGTGGGAGGGAGGGAGGGCAGCTTAGAGGGGTTGGGCAACGCATAAAGAAAAAAAAAGAAAAATTCGGAATACTTTTCCATGTCACCGTAGCCTTGCTTTAACTCTCGTTTTCTATACCCCATCTTCCTGACTCCACGTGAACGATAATTTCATATATTTTTTTTTTTTTATTCACTGGCTCGTTTTATATATATATATATATATATATATATATATATATATATATATATATATATATATATATATATATATATATATATATATATATATATATATATATATATATATATATCTGTGTGTGTGTGTGTGTTCCGTGTTTATATATATATATATATATATATATATATATATATATATATATATATATATATATATATGTGTGTGTGTGTGTGTGTGTGTGTGTGTGTGTGTGTGTGTGTGTGTGTGTGTGTATGTGTGTGTGTGTGTGTGTGTGTGCGTAACATTTATTTAACGTTGTTTGAAAATGACTACTAATGCGAAGTATGTGATCTTAATCCTACACGAGTAGTAATCTTGAGGTAATCAGATAAACTGTAGGTGACAATGTAAGCCAGAATAACACATTCGAACACAGATACTAATAATACTCCTTTTCATTGCTTCAGCTCGGCTAGTAAAGCAGACAATATATAATCCCAACTCTGCATGACAAATCTCCGCCATTTCCAATGCATAAGAAATCAAGAATCAATCAAATCAGATCACGTAAGCAGGAACCTCAATGGTGAGTTAAAGAAAATAAACACAGACTGAGAAACTACAGTAAACATGACAAATAAAATGCTAATCTACGCATATAACAACTAATAATAATAATAATAATAACAATACTAATACTAATACTATTCCCACTACTACTACTCTACTATTACTACTACTACTACTACTACTACTACTACTACTAAAACCGGTACACACAGAAACATAAGAAAGAAGTCAGACATAAATAACCTTAGGCCACACATAAACACAAAGAAAATAGAGTAAATATTTGAAATCAAGCTACGCCAACATATCGGGGGGGAGGAGACGAGTTGAGATTGATTTTATTTTTTTTTATTGATTAATTATATTTTGGAGTTGATATAGAATTGCTTTTGCTTTGGTTTATTATTTTTCTTTCGATTTATTTTCATTCAGCTGTTGTTAATATATATAAAGATAGCAGATTTAACAGACTCCATAATTTTACCTTTTTTTTTTCATGATTTTCTTCTCAAGACAGCTCACAAAATTACGAAAAAGTCTAGTGCACCCTTGCCACCCTCAAAGTTAAGAGCTTAATTCAATTTAATGAATATATATAATTTTTGCGATTTTTTATATCATAATTTCAATGTGGAATAATTTTGAAGGTAGTTTTAAGAACATGACAAACAAGTCAAAGGTCTCTGGGTTTCAAAAGGCTTGTTTTATGACCTGTAAAGATTAAGATATTGATTACCCATTCTCTGGCCGCCTACCTATCACCACCTGGGAGTGAGGTCAACCCTCATCCCTTTGTCTCCGGACGCCAGCCCTGCCCATCACTTGAGCCGGCCCAGGAACCACCCCAACCTCGGCAGTCCTTGTCCGCCTGGCCTTGGTGGCGGACAAGCAACACACTGGCGACTCACATTATTTATATTGTAGAGTTGATTTTATTAATATAATGCAGCAACATCACCACTATGTTTTTTTTTTTTTTTTTTTGGGGGGGTGACCTCTACACAGAAGTACGAGTACTACAATCTTATTTATATATATATATATATATATATATATATATATATATATATATATATATATATATATATATATATATATATATATATATATATATATATATATATATATATATATATATATATATATATATATATTATCTAATACAACACCAGGCCGGCCATACACAAGGATGCCATACACATATGGTCTGTCCATTTTGAATTACGCGTTTAGACGTTGTCCTTTCCGGGAATTCCCCGTCCTGCGGCGATGCCACACTTATATCAAGACACACCTCATGTTAGGTACCTCCTACCACAAAATTAAGTGGTGTTGTAGCATATATACAATGTGATCCTCTAGAAAAGGCAACTCAGTGTAATATATGCTTTTTTTTATGATACTTGTATTGTTTTTTTCCAAACACCACAATACTTATCGTTTCCTCCAGGCGTTGTCACGTCTCCATGGGTGACCGAGTGAGTTCACACGGTTAAAAGTGACCAAGTTAATCCATGGTCACTTTCTATCAAGCCTACAGCCAGGAAGGAAGCTACTTTTTCCCGTTCACTCTCGTCAAGACAGCCAAGAAAACACCTTACTTACTCAGTAAATAAGAATTTTTTTGGAAGAAAGGCTAACAGAAGTAATTACTTGACCCCTCAAGAGCTGTTACCCGAATAGCGAAAGCCACCAACGTGCCTTGACTTTTACCTCAATGGTGGTGTGGAAAAAGTCGTAACTGTAGAACAAAACTATAACAACGTAGATTAAGGGAAATATCATATCTAAAAGGAAACTTTTCAAACTTAAACGAAGTCCACAAAGGACAGAGAGAGAGAGAGAGAGAGAGAGAGAGAGAGAGAGAGAGAGAGAGAGAGAGAGAGAGAGAGAGAGAGAGAGAGAGAGAGAGAGAGAGAGAGAGAGAGAGATGGGGTGGAGGCAGCTTGATAGACTGACAGGCAAAAATTTTAAAGATTCACATGCAAGTATAGATCTCCGATACAAATAAATTTGCATAAAGTTTAGATTGCATATGCAGAGAGAGAGAGAGAGAGAGAGAGAGAGAGAGAGAGGTTTTGTATAGGAAGCGAGGTTATCAGCAACACATTGGCACTAATCTGATAATTGCCCAGGACAAGGCTTGGCAGTGCCGCAAGCCGGGGAAATGACAACTCCTAAACGCTCAATTCAAAATGGTCAGACCATACAGTCAGCATAGTCCATATTGCCAGAGCCTCAGAAACACTGCTTGCCGTGAGTCCCATGAGTGCCAAGACTGCTGTAGGTCATACTACCAAGGGACCCAACGGTGGAGGAGTAAGGGATGTCGTAGTCAGGAGGAGGCAGTAGACGCCTGCCGAAACGATAATTACTCCCAGTGAGGTCTAAAGCACTGTTCAGGGGGTGCTGTCAACTTATCATTAAACCCAGCTGTAACCTCACTGAACGGTTCCCTTTGTGTCTCACAACACAAGGGGGCAGTAACAGCCTGCCCTCTAAAGACAACTCTCTTCCTCCACACAAAACTACAAGCACCTAATAACACACACCATTCACTCAAAAATTTTAAAATCATCATGGCAACTCCTAAACCAGCCTCGGAGGGGACCATAAATGTGCCTAGGTCAGACTGCCTTTCTGTTGACAACCCTAAGTGTCTTGACACCCCCCCTCAACTTTTTCTTCATTAACTTCTGCAACATACGCGATCTAAGATCTAATTTTCAATCTGTAGAACACCACCTCTCTTCTTCTAAACCTCATCTTCTTTTCCTCACTGAAACTCAGGTATCTGAGGCAACTGGCAGTAGCCCCTTTTCTATTCCTTCCTATTATCTCTATCCTCATTTTCGATCACAAGCTGGATGCTGCGTTTATGTGCGCAATGGCTTAACCTGCTCTCGTGCCCACTCTCTTGAATCTTCAGAGTTTTCCACCATCTGGTTACGACTACAGAGTCACTCTCAAACTAAATTTATCTGTTCTGTATACTATCACCTAACTCCTCTGACTATAAGAAATTCTTTGACTACTTAACTTCCAAAGTGGAGCACATTCTGACTCTCTTCCCTTTTGCAGAGATCTCCATTCTAGGAGACTTCAATATTCACCAACAGCTTTGGCTTTCCTCTCCCTTCACTAACCATCCTGGTGAACTAGCATACAACTTTGCTATCCTCCATGACTTAGAGCAATTGGTGCAACACCCTACTCGTATTCCTGACCGTCTTGGAAATACGCCCAACATTCTTGACCTTTTCCTGACCTCTAATCCTTCTGCTTATGCTGTCACCCTTTCTTCTCCATTGGGCTCCTCCGATCACAATCTCATATCTTTATCTTGTCCTATCGCTCCAATCCCTCCTCAGGATCCCCCTAAGCGAAGGTGCCTCTGGCGTTTCCCCTTTGCTAGTTGGGGGGACCTGAGGAGATATTTTGCTGATTTTCCTTGGAATGACTACTGCTTCCATGTCAGAGACCCGTCTTTGTGTGCTGAGCAAATAACAAAGGTGTCTGGCATGGAGGCGTACATTCCTCACTCTTTTTCTCACCCTAAACCTTCTAAACCTTGGTTTAACACAGCTTGTTCTCGTACTATACATGATAGAGAGGTGGCCCACAAAAGGTGCTTAAGCCTTCTATCACCAGAATCTAATGCACTTTATATTTCTGCCCGGAACCATGCCAAGTCTGTTCTCCAACTAGCCAAAAACTTCTTCATTAACAGAAAATGTCAAAACCTTTCAAGATCTAACTCCCCTCGTGACTTTTGGCATCTAGCCAAAAATATCTCCAATAACTGTGCTTCTTCTTCTTTCCCTCCTCTATTTCAACCAGATGGCACCACTGCTATCACATCTATTTCTAAAGCAGAATTCTTCGCTCAAACCTTTGCTAAAAACTCTACCTTGGACGATTCTGGGCTTGTTCCTCCCTCTCCTCCACCCTTTGACTACTTCATGCCACCTATCAAAATTCTTCGCAATGATGTTTTCCATGACCTCGCTGGCCTAAACCCTCGGTAGGCTTATTGACCTCATGGGGTCCCTCCTATTATTCTCTGAAACCGTGCCTCCGTGTTTGCACCTTGCCTAGCCAAACTCTTTCACCTCTGTCTGTCAACATCTACCTTTCCTTCTTGCTGGAAGTTTGCCTACATTCAACCTGTTCCTAAAAAGGGTGACCGTTCTAATCCCTCAAACTACCATCCTGTTGCTTTAATTTCCTGCCTATCTAAAGTTTTTGAATCTATCCTCGACAGGAAGATTCTTAAACATCTATCACTTCACAACCTTCTATCTGATCGCCAGTATGGGTTCCGTCAAGGCCGCTCTACTGGTGATTATCTGGTTTTCCTTACTGAGTCTTGGTCATCCTCTTTTAGAGATTTTGGTGAAACTTTTGCTGTTGCCTTGCACATGTGAAAAGCTTTTGATAGAGTCTGGCACAAAGCTTTCAATTCCAAACTACCCTCCTTCGGATTCTATCCTTCTCTCTGTAATTTCATCTCAAGTTTCCTTTCTGACCGTTCTATTGCTGCTGTGGTAGACGGTCTTCTCCTAAATCTATTAACAGTGGTGTTCCTCAGGGTTCTGTCCTGTAACCCACTCTCTTCTTATTATTCATTAATGATCTTCTAAACCAAACTTCTTGTCCTATCCACTCCTACGCTGATGATACCATCCTGCACTTTTCCATGTCTTTTCATAGACGTCCAACCCTTCAGGAGGTAAACTTTTCACGCAGGGGAGCCACAGAACCCTTGATTTCTGATCTTCCTAAAATTTATGATTAGGGCAGAGCAAACTTGGTATTGTATTGTATATGCCTCAAAAACTCAATTCCTCCATTTATCAACTCGACACAACCTTCCACTCTCCTTCAGTGAAACTCAACTGTCCCCCTCTTCTACACTGAACATCCTCGGTCTGTCCTTTACTTATAATATGAACTGGAAGCTTCACATCTCATATCTAGCTAAAACAGCTTCTATGAGGTTAGGTGTTCTGAGACGTCTCCGCCACTTTTTCTCACCCCCTCCAGCTGCAAACTTTGTACAAGGGCCTTATCCGTCCATGTATGGAGTATGCTTCACATGTCTGGGGGTGGGGGTTCCACTCATACTGCTCTTCTAGACAGGGTGGAATCAAAAGCTTTTCGTCTTATCAACTCCTCTCCTCTAACTGACTGTCTTTAGCCTCTCTCTTACCGCCGCAATATTGCATCTCTAGCTTTCTTCTACCGCTGTTTTCATAGTAACTGCTCTTCTGATCTTGCTAACTGCATGCCTCCCCTCCTCCCGCGGCCTCGCTGCACAAGACTTTCTTCTTTCTTTCACCCCTATTCTGTCCACCTCCCTAACGCAAAAGTTAACCAGTATTCTCAATCATTCATCCCTTTCTCTGGTAAACTCTGGAACTCCCTGCCTGCTTCTGTATTTCCACCTTCCTATGACTTGAATTCCTTACAGAGAGAGGTTTCAAGACACTTATTCATCAATTTTTGACCACTGCTTTGACCCTTTTATGGGACTGGCATTTTAGTGGGCATATTTTTTTTTTCTTGAATTTTTGTTGCCCTTGGCCAGTGTCCTTTCTACATAA